>NC_092707.1:411699370-411897052 GCF_047496885.1 Scyliorhinus torazame | reverse complement strand
CCAGCTGGCGGGGCACCAAAGGCCTTTTCCGCCAGCTGGCGGGGCGGAAATTCCTCCGGCGCCGGCCTAGCCCCTCAATGTTGGGGCTCGGCCCCCAAAGATGCGGAGCATTCCGCACCTTTGGGGCGGCGCGATGCCCGTCTGATTTGTGCCATTTTTGGGCGCCAGTCAGCGGACATTGCGCCGTTTCTGGAGAAATTTGCCCCTGGTAACCACATTATAGGAAGGGTGTGATCGCACTGGAGGGGGTGCAGAGGAGATTCACCAGGATGTTGCCTGGGATGGAACGTTGAAGTTATGGAGAAAGGTTGAATGGATTTGGGTTGTTTACTCTGGAGCAGAGAAGACTGAGGGGTGACCTGATCGAGGTGGACAAGATTATGAGGGGCATGGACTGGGTGGATAGGGAGCAGCTGTACCCCTGAGATGAAAGGTCGGTTACAAGGGGACACAAGTTCAAGGTGAGGGGCAGGCAGTTTCGAGGGGATTAGAGGAAAATCTCTGGCACCGGAGATTCGGCGGTGAGGGTCTGAAACCCACTACCTGGGAGGATGGTGAGGGTCTGGAACGCGCTGCCTGGGAGGGTGGTGAGGGTCTGGAGCGCACTGCCTGGGAGGGGGGTGAGGGTCTGGAACGCACTGCGTGGGAGGGTGGTGACGGTCTGGAACGCGCTGCCTGGGAGGGTGGTGAGGGTCTGGAACGCACTGCCTGGGAGGGTGGTGAGGGTCTGGAACGCACTGCCTGGGAGGGTGGTGAGGGTCTGGAACGCACGGCCTGGGAGGGTGGTAGAGGCGGGTTGCCTCACATCCTTTAAAACGTACCTGGATGAGCACTTAGCCGTCATAATATTCAAGGTTATGGACCAAGTGCTGGTCAATGGGATTAGGTCGGCGGGTCAGGTGTTTGTCATGCATCGGTGCAGACTCGATGGGCCGAAGGGCCTCTTCTGCAGAATCTGTGTGATTCGGTGATATAAAGATTAACGTCACCAATCCTGAGCTCCCAGGAGAAAGGGAAGAGACTGAGACAGGTGCTGTCACCTTGTCCCCATCTCAAACTCCCTGTGTCCACTGCTCCTCGCTCTGGACTTTCTCTCTCACTCTCTGGGATACGGGAGGCAAAATAAATCAATCAGGGCTGAAATATTTTCTAAATGATCGGTTTATTGATATTAAGACACAAGGGCAGGGATTCCCCCAAATCGCGGCAAAGTGTTGCCGCCGGAGTAAACACCAGAGTGTTTCACGCTGGCGTCAATGGGCCTCTTGGCCCAGCGATTCTGCACCCCACAGGGGCCCAGCACGGCGCTGGAGTGCTTAACGCAGCTCCGGCTTCCGATACGGGCCCCAGCACATCCGACTGCGGATCCGCGCATGCATACGGCGGCAGGCCGCGGATCCGCGCACGCGCGCGGCTGCCGTATTCACGCCGGCCCCTGCACAACATGGCGGAGCCCTTTAGTGGCCCGGCACTGAAGAAGAAATGCCCCCCCGGAGTCTGATCCCCCACAACCCCCCCCCCCCACAAACAGGACGGCTACTGCAGCCGCGACACCGAGCGCCCGCCGGGTGAAACCATACGGGAACCATGTCGACGGAACTCGGCCGCTCGACCGCAGAGAATCGCCGTGGGGCCTCTTTCAACGGCCCCGGCCGGCGCCGCATCGACTGCGCGCGCTACGGGTGCCGATTCTCCAGCCGGCGGAGAATCGCGTCTCGGCGTCAGACCCGATCGCGGGCGTTCTTCGCCCCCGCGCCAATCGCGATTTAAGCGTGGAGGCTCGGAGAATCCCACCCAAGATGTTTCTAAACTTATCCAGGCGTGGAAATTGGAAACAAGGGTCTTCGCTCCCTCCGGGAGACCAAAGGTGAATCGTTCATTTCTCTGATGTTACGGCTGCTTCTTGTCCCGGATGTGAAATCATTGCAAAATGAGAAGTTTCTCAAACAACTCTTTCACTTCCAAAGTCTGAAATTAGAATAAGATGCATGAGCTTGATCAAACTTCCCAGCATGCCTTCTGATTTGGGTCACATTGTGGAGCCAATTCTGCTTATTTAGGAAATGATTCCGGATATCCGGCTCATCCGTGTCATTGTCCTTAAAAACTGGAATCAAAGGCGCATGTTGGAAAACCTAAAATCCGTCTCCGCCAAGAATGTGACCTGTTGTTCTGCAGTAACGCTGCAATGAAGCTAATGTGTGGCATTTCTTTAGGATCCCTGATGAAGACCAGAACCCTGTGTATGCAACAGTGGACGGTGAGTAAACTAATTCAACCATTGTTGCAACGCTCACCGGGAATTACTCTCGATCCCAGATACCCCTTTGATGCTGTTAGTTTTGGGATGTAATTAACATGCTAATAATTTGACCAATTTATTTGTCTGATTTGCAAAGTTTACTATTAAATACTGTAAAGCTACATCGGACAGAATGAAGATGGTTGGAGGCTGTCCCCAGCCCTGTAGCTGCAGAGTGTGAGACATACCCTCAGGGTGGCAATGTTACAGAGAGTGACCCCAAAAAGATAAACTTTCAGACATAGAAAGTCCACGGAACGGCCTCCTATATTTCACCAGCGTCTGGAATCTCCTTGTAGAGTGATCACATTGTCAGTTCTCAGAGCAATTCCTGGCAATAGAGATGGTTAAGAGTTGACCGATTAGTTTGATATGAGAGTTTTTGATTGAATCGAGAGAGAAAAACTATTTGCTCTGGCGAGTGGGTTAACAACTAGAGATCAGAGATTTAAAATCGTTGGGTAAAGATCGAGAGGGGAGATGGAGAGAAATGTTTTTCACTCAGAGAATTGTCGGGATCTGAAACGCTCGCCCTGAAAATGTGGAGGAAGCTGATTCCAGAAATCATCTTAAAAGAGAGTTGGGCAGGTACTTGCTATGGAGGGAGAGCAGCGAAGGTTTACCAGGCTGTATCCTGGATGGTGGGACTGTCCTATGAGGAGAGACTAAGTGGGTTAGGATTATATTCATTGGAGTTTAGAAGAGTGAGAGGGAATCTCATAGGAACTTACAAAATTCTAACAGGATTAGACAGGGTAGATTCAGAAAGAATGTTCCCGATGGTGGGGGAGTCCAGAACTAGGGGTCATAGTTTGAGGATAAGGAGTAAACCTTTTAGGACTGAGGTGAGGAGAAATTTCTTCACCCAGAGAGTGGTGAATCTGTGGAATTCGCTACCACAGAAAGTCGTTTGTTAAGTAATGGGTTAAGAGACATTCCTATTAGTTGTCTTATGTTAAGTATCCAATAATTGACACTGATATGTAAAGAGGCTTCAGGTGGCCTTTGTGTCAGGTGATGTGATGTTAGAGTTTTGAGCAGAGTCTGTTGAAGTAAATTAAAGGTGTTTGTGGAAAAGGAGCAGAACTTTTGACTCTTTATACAACAGCAGCTAACCGGCTAACATAGTTGAGGTCAAAACATTGTGTAATTTAAAGAAGGAATTAGATTTTGCTCTTGGGGCTAAAGGAATCCAGGGATATGGGGGGAAGGTGGGATCAGGGTATTGAACTTGATGATCAGCCATGATCATAATGAATGGGGGAGCAGGCTCGAAGGGCCGAATGGCCTCCTCCTGCTTCTATTTTCCATGTTTCTGTGTATGTCTCAGAAATTTACAGGATTCCGGATGAAAAGCAGGAATGTGGGATTGGGCACAATGGCCCTTTAAAGAACCAGCACAGGTTCAATGGGCCGAATGGCCTCCTCCTGTTCTGTGAGTTGCTGATTTCTCTGATGAACTTTATAATGGAGAGGAGGCCTCATGTCTCCCGGGAAAACTGCCCAAGTCGCTCCGGAATTTTCATTTGCTGTCATTCCAAGTTTCCAGAGCTCGACCTTTACATGGATTTATTCTGAAGAAACATCTTTGTCTTTTCTTTCAGATAAAACACGGAGCAGCAATCAAGAGGTTGAAGAAGCTCCTTCTGCTCCTTTGGTAAGGAAATGGAAATGGGGCTTAGCTGCTGTTCTTTGCTGCATTTTCGATTTGCTGCCGTTTCCCAAAATAGGCACCACATCAATTAAAAAGGAGGAGTTTGAATGTTACTGTAAGTTTACAAATCAATCCTTCTGTTCCAGACAGGAGAGTGATAGACAACCTGCTCTGATTTCCCCGCTCCACCTGTCTGTCTGCACAACGTGTTTTCAATTATTTTTAAAGTTGGTGGTGGCATATTTTTCAAATCCATGGGTTCTGTGAACCAATTTACTGATAAACTGCAGAAAACTGGAATTAACAGTAACTCAGAAGGTTAGTTCAAATCTGGGGAGGCAGTTTCATAACTTCCCACTACATCGCACACACCCTCATGCACAACCCTCTCATACACCCTCATGCACCCTCAAACAGCCGCACACTAATAAACTGCAGAAATCTGGAGTTAACAATAACTCAGAAGGTTAGTTTAAACCTGGGGAGGAAGTTTCACAACTTCCCACTCCAAACACACGCACATGCACACGTGCATGCGCACGCACACACTGACCTGATTAACACTACATCCCTGTATGCTTCACCCAATGCCGGTGTTTATGTCGTTACATTGCGTACCTTGTGTTGCCCAATACGTATTTTCTTTTATTTTATTTTCATGTACTTAATGATCTGCTGAGCTGCTCGCAGAAAAATACTTTTCACCCTGCCTCAGTACACGTGACAATAAACAAAATCCAAATCCATACACACTTTCTCTCTGTCATACACACACACACACACATCGGGCATCGGGCAGAAGATACAAAAGTCTGAGAACACAAACAGCTTCTTCTCCACTGTTATCAGACGCCTAACGACCCTCTTATGTACTGATCTGATTAATACTGCTGTATGCTTCACTCGATGCCGGTGTCTATGTATTCACATTGTGGGCCTTGTGTTGCCCTATTATGTATTTTTGTTTCTTGTACTAAATGATCTGTTTGTGCTGCTCGCAGAAAAATACTTTTCACTGTTCCTCGGTCCACGTGACAATAAACAAATCCAATCCAATCCCTACACACACACACCCTCTATCTCACACACACACCCTCTATCCCACACACACACCCTCTATCTCACACACACACCCTCTATCTCACACACACACCCTCTATCCCACACACACACCCTCTATCTCACACACACACCCTCTATCCCACACACACACCCTCTATCTCACACACACACACACTCACACACACCCTCTATCTCACACACACACCCTCTATCTCACACACACACCCTCTATCTCACACACACACCCTCTATCTCACACACACACCCTCTATCTCACACACACACCCTCTATCTCACACACACACACACTCACACACACCCTCTATCTCACACACACACCCTCTATCTCACACACACACCCTCTATCCCACACACACACCCTCTATCCCACACACACACCCTCTATCTCACACACACACCCTCTATCTCACACACACACCCTCTATCTCACACACACACACACTCACACACACCCTCTATCTCACACACACACCCTCTATCTCACACACACACCCTCTATCTCACACACACACCGTCTCTCACACACACCCTCTATCTCACACACACACCCTCTATCCCACACACACACTCTATCTCACACACACACCGTCTCACACATACACCCTCTATCCCACACACACACACCCTCTATCTCACACACACACCAACTCTCACACACACACCCTCTATCCCACACACACACACACCGCCTCACACACACACACACCCTCACACACACTCACACGCATACACCCTCACACACCCTCACACACACAAACCCTCACAAACCCTCTCACACACACACACTCTTGCATCACTGCTCTCTCCCTCACGCGTGCCACCACCCTCTCTCCTTCATTCTGTCGCAAGCTCTTTATTTCTCTTTCTTCCTCTCTCTCTCTCTCTCTCTCTCTCAAACACTGACTTGCATCATCACTGCTTATTTATATTTTCAGACATTTTTTGAAAAGTTTCTAGCACCTTCTATGTGACCAGGTTAAAGTTGGGGACAGAGTTTCTGTGGGTTTCCAACCTGAAACTTGAGCTGTCATCTTTTGAGTTGTGATTTTTTGAGGGGTGATTTTTTGAGCCTCTCCGTCCGTGAGAAAGTCACCGTGGACCCAAACTCTGGAGTGAAGTGAAAAATGTGATTCTCTCCGGCGTGATTGTTGTTTGGAATCTCCCCCCCACCCCCCCCACCCCCCGCGCCGGGGGAGGAGTGAGAATCACACGGTGTGCGATCAGGAACCTCACTGTAATACATCAGCACACCATTACCCAGCACTCTCTCCAGACCTTACCCCCTCCCTCACGGAATCTTGACTCAGCGTGACGTCCCGCCAGCATCATTTACACCAAGGCTGGCCGGGCGTGAGGCAGTCTCAGAGTCTCCACCTCACCAGAGTGACGCCGGTAACTACACCAATCACTTTTATTTCTGAGAGGCACAAGATTCCATGAGGATTCACACCGTTTTTCCCGTTGAGACTGACCACATTGGAGGCTCGGAATCTAGAAGAGCCTGTGAAGAATATTTAATTCCACAACAAGTCAGGTGCAGGATTCCAAATAAAGTGAAGGAGAAAAGAAAGAGAGAGAGGAGGGACAAAGAGACTGAGAGAAAAAGTGAAAAAGAAATTTCTGAAAATAATTTTTTCCAAATCTCCAACAATAATGAAAAGCTGAATGAATGAGACATGTCGGTTAATTGTCAATTCCAGGGGGGTTCTTTGGCAGCCATTAAGACAGACCATGCCATTAAAAACAATAACTGACATTCCAACACTGGGGACTGGATTCTCGGGCCCCCCAGACACGTGTTCCTCGGCCGCGCGCTGTTCGCTGGCAGCGGGATTCTATCATTGACGAGGTGGGGGTGAGCTGCCTTCTTGAACCGCTGCAGTCCCTGAGGTATGAGGAAATGAAATGTAAAATATTCCCTGGGACTATTTGGAAGATGGGCAAAGGAATCATCCTTTAATGTCCCGGGTTATATTTATCCCCCTAAAAAAATGAGAACTGATTGGTCATTGTCACATTGTTATTTCTGGGATCTTGCTGTGTACAAATTCACAGCTGTAGCAGAGCGACCAGAGTCAATAAAAAGCACATCCCAGCGGCCTGTCAGCATCTTCCAGTGAGAAAGGCAAAGAAGAAGAAACCATTCAGTTATTAATAATAACACCATTTGATCTGTTGACAGACATTCTTTCATTCTGTGTGGAAATAAATACTGATCAATATTTCTATTGGATTACAGTCAGGTGAAGGGGAATGCAAATATGCTGAGCTTCGATTCCATTGCCCAGGCACCAGGCAGCCGGGAGTATCACTGACTGAAAGCACAGCGGAGTATGCTGTTGTTCATCGTTCTTAAACCTCAAAACCAGCAACAATTAACCAGTGGGACAAGCAGCAGTCACCAAAACCTCACCCAATCACAATCACCTCTGCCTTTCCTGCACATTTCAACGGCTTCAATCTCTCAACAATATCAGAGCGAGATTGTAAATCCCAGACCCTGATATTACTGGACACTCAGACCCTGATATTACTGGACACTCAGACCCTGATATTACTGGACACTCAGACCCTGATAATACTGGACACTCAGACCCTCCCAGACCCTGATATTACTGGACACTCAGACCCTGATATTACTGGACACTCAGACCCTGATATTACTGGACACTCAGACCCTCCCAGACCCTGATATTACTGGACACTCAGACCCTGATATTACTGGACACTCAGACCCTGATAATACTGGACACTCAGACCCTCCCAGACCCTGATATTACTGGACACTCAGACCCTGATATTACTGGACACTCAGACTCTGATATTACTGGACACTCAGACCCTGATATTACTGGACACTCAGACACTCCCAGACCCTGATATTACTGGACACTCAGACACTGATATTTCTGGACTCTCAGACCCTGATATTACTGGTCACTCAGACCCTGATATTACTGGACACTCAGACACTGATATTTCGGGACACTCAGACCCTGATATTACTGGACACTCAGACCCTGATATTACTGGACACTCAGACCCTCCCAGACCCTGATATTACTGGACACTCAGACACTGATATTTCTGGACTCTCAGACCCTGATATTACTGGTCACTCAGACCCTGATATTACTGGACACTCAGACACTGATATTTCTGGACACTCAGACATTGATATTTCTGGACACTCAGACCCTGATATTACTGGACACTCAGACCCTCCCAGACCCTGATATTACTGGACACTCAGACCCTGATATTACTGGACACTCGACCCTGATATTACTGGACACTCAGACCCTGATATTGCTGGACAGTCAGACCCTGATATTACTGGACACACAGACCCTGATATTACTGGACACTCAGACCCTGATATTACTGGACACTCAGACCCTCCCAGACCCTGATATTACTGGACACTCAGACCCTGATATTACTGGACACTCAGACCCTGATATTACTGGACACTCAGACCCTGATATAACTGGACACTCAGACCCTCCCAGACCCTGATATTACTGGACACTCAGACCCTGATATTACTGGACACTCAGACCCTCCCAGATGCTGATATTACTGGACACTCACACCCTGATATTACTGGACACTCAGAGCCTCCAAGACCCTGATATTACTGGACACTCACACCCTGATATTACTGGACACTCAGACACTGATATTACTGGACACTCAGACCCTGATATAACTGGACACTCAGACCCTCCCAGACCCTGATATTACTGGACACTCAGACCCTGATATTACTGGACACTCAGACCCTCCCAGATGCTGATATTACTGGACACTCACACCCTGATATTACTGGACACTCAGAGCCTCCAAGACCCTGATATTACTGGACACTCACACCCTGATATTACTGGACACTCAGACACTGATATTACTGGACACTCAGACCCTGATATTACTGGACACTCAGACCCTGATATTACTGGACACTCAGGCCCTCACAGACACTGATATTACTGGACACTCAGACCCTGATATTACTGGACACTCAGACCCTGATATTACTGGACACTCAGACCCTGATATTACTGGACACTCACACCCTGATATTACGGGACACTCACACCCT
The DNA here is from genome assembly GCF_047496885.1 of Scyliorhinus torazame. Taxonomy (NCBI): domain Eukaryota; kingdom Metazoa; phylum Chordata; class Chondrichthyes; order Carcharhiniformes; family Scyliorhinidae; genus Scyliorhinus; species Scyliorhinus torazame. Next base: position 411,887,908 of record NC_092707.1, on the reverse strand, counting down.
GATATTACTGGACACTCAGACCCTCCAAGACCCTGATATTACTGGACACTCAGACCCTGATATTACTGGACACTCAGACCCTGATGTTACTGGACACTCAGACCCTGATATTACTGGACACTCAGACCCTGATATTACTGGACACTCAGGCCCTCCCAGACCCTGATATTACTGGACACTCAGACCCTGATATTACTGGACGCTCAGACCCTGATATTACTGGACACTCACACCCTGATATTAATGGACACTCACACCCTGATATTACTGGACACTCAGACCCTGATATTACTGGGCACTCAGACCCTGGTATTACTGGACACTCACACCCTGATATTACTGGACACTCACACCCTGATATTACTGGACACTCACACCCTGATATTACTGGACACTCAGACCCTCCCAGACCCTGGTTTTACTGGACACTCAGACCCTCCCAGACCCTGGTATTACTGGACACTCAGACCCTGATATTACTGGACACTCACACCCTGATATTACTGGACACTCACACCCTGATATTACTGGACACTCACACCCTGATATTACTGGACACTCACACCTTGATATTACTGGACACTCAGACCCTGATAATACTGGACACTCAGACCCTCCCAGACCCTGATATTACTGGACACTCAGACCCTGATATTACTGGACACTCAGACCCTGATATTACTGGACACTCAGACCCTCCCAGACCCTGATATTACTGGACACTCAGACCCTGATATTACTGGACACTCAGACCCTGATAATACTGGACACTCAGACCCTCCCAGACCCTGATATTACTGGACACTCAGACCCTGATATTACTGGACACTCAGACCCTGATATTACTGGACACTCAGACCCTGATATTACTGGACACTCAGACCCTCCCAGACCCTGATATTTCTGGACTCTCAGACCCTGATATTACTGGTCACTCAGACCCTGATATTACTGGACACTCAGACACTGATATTTCTGGACACTCAGACCCTGATATTACTGGACACTCAGATCCTGATATTACTGGACACTCAGACCCTGATATTACTGGACACTCAGACCCTGATATTACTGGACACTCAGACCCTCCCAGACCCTGATATTACTGGACACTCAGACCCTGATATTACTGGACACTCAGACCCTGATATTACTGGACACTCAGACCCTGATATTACTGGACACTCAGACCCTCCCAGATGCTGATATTACTGGACACTCAGACCCTGATATTACTGGACACTCAGAGCCTCCAAGACCCTGATATTACTGGACACTCACACCCTGATATTACTGGACACTCAGACACTGATATTACTGGACACTCAGACCCTGATATTACTGGACACTCAGACCCTGATATTACTGGACACTCAGACCCTGATATTACTGGACACTCAGACCCTGATATTACTGGACACTCAGGCCCTCCCAGACACTGATATTACTGGACACTCAGACCCTGATATTACTGGACACTCAGACCCTGATATTACTGGACACTCACACCCTGATATTACTGGACACTCACACCCTGATATTACTGGACACTCAGACCCTCCAAGACCCTGATATTACTGGACACTCAGACCCTGATATTACTGGACACTCAGACCCAGATGTTACTGGACACTCAGACCCTGATATTACTGGACACTCAGACCCTGATATTACTGGACACTCAGGCCCTCCCAGACCCTGACATTACTGGACACTCAGACCCTGATATTACTGGACACTCAGACCCTGATATTACTGGACACTCACACCCTGATATTACTGGACACTCACACCCTGATATTACTGGACACTCAGACCCTGATATTACTGGGCACTCAGACCCTGGTATTACTGGACACTCACAGCCTGATATTACTGGACACTCACACCCTGATATTACTGGACACTCACACCCTGATATTACTGGACACTCAGACCCTCCCAGACCCTGGTTTTAATGGACACTCAGACCCTCCCAGACCCTGGTATTACTGGACACTCAGACCCTGATATTACTGGACACTCACACCCTGATATTACTGGACACTCACACCCTGATATTACTGGACACTCACACCCTGATATTACTGGACACTCACACCCTGATATTACTGGACACTCAGACCCTGATATTACTGGACACTCACACCCTGATATTACTGGACACTCACACCCTGATATTACTGGACACTCACACCCTGATATTACTGGACACTCACACCCTGATATTACTGGACACTCACACCCTGATATTACTGGACACTCACACCCTGATATTACTGGACACTCAGACCCTGATATCACTGGACACTCACACCCTGATATTACTGGACACTCACACCCTGATATTACTGGACACTCACACCCTGATATTACTGGACACTCACACCCTGATATTACTGGAGAGACTGAAATTGCCCAAATGTGACACTGTGCTCAGAACATTGTTCATGGAATGAAGTCTGTAATTTGTCGAATAAGACATTATTTGCTTTGTGAATGTTGCTACAACCATTTCTGTCTCTCAGGGAACTCTACTGCCACCCACAATGCCTCCTCAGTGTAGGGAAGGCTCTCTCCCTCCCATTGTATCCCAGCGGGAATTTGGAATGTGTGAAAGGGAAATGAGGGTGGGAATTCTCCGGCTGACGGGATTCTCAGTTCCCGCTGGCTGTGTGCCATCGCCACGGTTTCCCGGTGGTGTGGGGGGGCTTCGATGGAAATTCCCATTAACAATTGGCGAGAGTAGAGAATCCGGCTGCCAGCGAACGGCGCTCCGCCGGGAAACACACGGCTGGGGAAGCGGAGAATCCAGCCCCAGATTTATTCAAATCTTTCTTGGGATGTGTGTGTCGCTGGCTCCATCAGGAATTGTTGCCCATCCCTAATTGCCTTTGGTAAGGTGGTGGTGAACTGCATTCTTGAACCGCTGCAGTTAATGAGGTGTAGGTACACCCACAGTGCTGTTAGAGTCATAGGCTCATACAGCAGAGAAAATGCCCTTCGGTCCATCGCATCTCTGCTAGTCAAAAACAACCACTGGACTATTCCAATCCCATTCCCCAGCATTTGGCCCAGAGCCTTGTCTGCCCTGGGATCGGGAAGGCACATCTAAATACTTCTTAAATATTCTGAGGGTCTCTGCCTCCACCTCCCTTTCAGGCAGTGAGTTCCAGACTCCCATTCCCCTCTGGGTGAAAAGGGTTTTCCTCACATCCCCTCTGAACCTCCTGCCCCTAACCTGGGCAGCACGGTAGCACAGTGGTTCGCACTGTTGCTTCACAGCGCCAGGGTCCCGGATTCGATTCCCGGCTTGGGTCACTGTGTGGAGTCCACATATTCTCCCCGTGTCTGCGTGGGTTTCCTCCGGGTGCTCCGGTTTCCTCCCACAAGTCCCGAAAGACATCCTTCTTCGGTAAATTGGACATTCTGAATTCTCGGTCTCTGTACCTGAACAGGTGCCGGAATGTGGCGACTGGGGCTTTTCACAGTAACTTCATTGCAGTGTTAATGGAAGCCTACTTGTGACACTAATAAATATTTTTTTTTAAAATTGAACCTATGCCCCCTGGTCATTGATCCCTCCACCAAGGGGAAAAGTTTCTTCCTGTGTGCCCCTCAGTCTCCTCTACTCAAAGGAAAACAATCCCAGTCGATTCCATCTCTCTTCATAACTAAAACTCTCCAGCCCAGGCAACATCCTGGTAAACCTCCTCTGCACCCTTTCCAGAGCTATCACATCCCTCGTAAAGCTGTGGCCAAACAAATGTTTTACACAGTTCCACTAGAGCAGTGAACCTTCCTGCTCGAACTGTTTTACACAGTTCCACTAGAGCAGTGAACCTTCCTGCTCTAAACTCTATGCCTCAGTTAATAAAGGCAAGTATACCAGAGGCCTTCTTAACCACTGTATCCACCTGCTCTGCTACATTAAGGGATGGGTGTACATGCACACCAAAATTCCTCGGAAACTCGGTGCTTCCCAGGGTTCTGCCGTTTACCAAGAACCCTCTCTTGTAAGTCCTTCTATATTTATCAAAGTCCTTCTCCCTGGAGATTTATCTACCTTTAAGCCTGCCAGACCACTCCGAACCTCCTCTCTGTCTGTGTTAATCTCTTAAATTTTATTACAGTCCTTCTCCCTGATTTCTACACCCACAAGAACATCATTCCTCAGATAAGGACATCAAAACTGCACACAATACTCCAGGTGTGGCCTCACCAATTCCCCATACAATTGTAGTGAAACATCTCTATTCCTATATTCAAATCCTCTCGCTATGAAGGCCAACCTACCATTTGCCGTCTTTCCTGCCTGTTGTTCCTGCGCGCTTACTTTCAGCGACTGACGCACGAGGACACCAAGGTCTCACTGAGTATTCACCTCTCTCAATTTACACCCACTCAAATAATAATTCCCTTCCTATTTTTGCTGCTGAAGTGGATAACCTCACATTTATCCACGTTATACTGCATCTGCCATGCATGTGCCCACGCACTCAGCCTGTCCAAATCCTGCTGAAACATCTCTGCATCCTCCTCACAGCTCAGCCTCCCACCCAACTTTGTATTGTCTGTAAATATGGAGGTACAGGAGAAACTATTCCCACTCAAACGTACATCAAGAACTAGAGGGCACACATTCACAATAATGAGCAAAAGGAGAAGTGAGCCAGAGGTTGAATGAACTTCCTGTGAGGGTGGTGGAGGGAGGTGAAATCGAGGTATTCAAAAGGGGATTGGATTGTTCTCTGGAAAGTGAGACTGTGCAAGGTTCCGGGGATAAGGCAGGGGTGTGGGTCTCGGTCTAATGTTCTTCCAGAGGGCCAGTGCAGACCTGATGGGCCGAGGGGCCTCTTTCTGCACTGGGAAGATTGTGTGAAAGATTCTGAGTGGAATGTACTTTACCTCCTGCTGAATTAAACTGTTTCAGAAATCGGGCACCGTCATGGAAATATAAACCTTCCCAGACTATAATTCCTGACACTTTAGAATCAGGTTTTAGTAAATTCTCATTTTCACAACAGCTACTAAACCCAATCTTCACTGTTTACATTTTGTTACAGAATTTGAAAGATTCCCCAGCAGATTCTGACCCAACGTACATGGTAAATATCTCTCACTACAACAAACTGGGATATGTCTGGTGATCAACATTCACCACAGGATCAAAGTTTCCTCTTTCGACATAGAGTAAAATAAATCCCTTTTTCCCAGAAGCCGCTATGATTAGAATGTAGAACATTTTCAAATAAGCCTCTCATTGTGCACGTGTTACACAATCACAATTTCTAACATGTCTCTATTTTCCCTCAGGCATTACAGCAACCAACTTCATCTGTATACAGTGAGATTAAAGGTATGTTTCTATCGCACTGAACAGAGGTTCAGGAAAAGCAGGTGGATTCTGTCACGTTCTGTATAAATGGTGAAACTGTGGGAAAGCCTGACTCAAAATGGACCCATATCAGCAACACTGCAGAGAATGGATAGAGAGCAGTGAGTCCAGTGTGGAATGGACCATGATTAGCCCCGTGTGGTAATATATGTAATGTTGTGTGTACAAAGAACAAAGGACAGTACAGCACAGGGACAGGCCCTTCGACCCTCCGAGCCTGCACCGATCGTGATGCCTGTCTGAACTAAAACCTTCTGCAATTCCGGGGTCCATATCCCTCTATTCCCATCCTATTCATGTATTTGTCAAGATGCCTCTTAAACATCGCTATCGTATCTGCTTCCACCACCTCCTCCCGCAGCGCGTTCCAGACACTCACCACCTTCTGTGTCCAAAACCTGCCTCGCACATCTCCTCTGAACTTTGCCCCTCGCACCTGTGACCCTGGGTAAGTGACTTTCCCACCCTGGGCAAAAGCGTCTGACGTTTCACTCTCTCCATGCTCCTCATAATTTTATAAATCTCTGTCAGGTCGCCCCTCCGCCTCCGTCATTCCAATGAAAACAATCCGAGTTTATCCAACCTCCCCTCATAACGAATACATAGAAACAGAGAAAATAGAAGCAGGAGGAGGCCATTCGGCCCTTCGAGCCTGCTCCCTCATTCATTCTGATCATTGCTGATCATCAAGTTCAATACCCTCCAGACCAGGCAACAACCTGGTAAACCTCTTCTGTCCTCTCTCCAAAGCATCCACATCCTTCTGGTAGTGTGGTGACCAGAATTGTACACAATATTCCAAATGCGGCCTAACTGAGGTTCTGTACAGCTGCAGCATGACTTGCCATTTCTTATACTCAATGCCCCGATGGATAAAGGCAAGCATGCCGTGTGCCTTCTTGACTACCCTATCCCCCTGTGTTGCCACTTTCAGTGACCTGTGGACCTGTACGCCCAGATCCCTCTGCCTGGCAATGCTCTGAAGGGCTCTGCCATTTACTGTGTTATTCCCACCTGGATCAGACCTTCCAAAATGCATTACCTCACATTTATCCGTCATATCTCACCAATCGATACACACATATTCACAGGTACAAAGATAGACCTAAATGTCTACAAACAGACACACATTCCCAAATGTACATCGACACACAGACATACAGACACGTGTACACGTTCACATATACTTACACACAGATATTCAATAACGTGTACACACACATTTCCAGCCATGATTCCCAGTGTATGGAGTGGGAATACTGAACTATTTTCCTTTCATATCCACTCAGTGTTCAGACCAACTGTAGCCCCGACTGTCATTCCATCTGGGATCAGCTCACTCTGTGCAGGCTGGAGATGGAGTCTGGGAGTTTCCCGTCATTAAGAACAGAGTTACAATCTGGACAAACTCCTCAGAGGAGCTGAAATTATCCTTTATTCTCACGTTGGCTGCAGCTTGAGTTTTGGAAACTAATCTATTTTTAATTTTGTTTGAACAGGCAACAGACAAGCTCCCGGCTCCTGAACTACAGAAAATATCCTTCGATATGGCACCATTCCGAGGCCAGGAGCATAAGGACGATTAGGAACATGATCAAAACAGTGTCCTTATATCAGAGATCAACTCCTTACACTCACATTCTTCCCACATCCCCAATTCTACCCACCACCTTTTTCCATTTCCCCAGGCTGCACGATCAGCTTCTCCCCAATCTATCTCCCTTTATCCCTGTCCCTTTGGTAATTTAAAAGATATAGCCAGCTTTCCGCAAGGAGTTGAAAACTGCAGGAGAGATGGGGTCAGAATCTCAGGAAAACCCAGTCTTATTCAAGTGAGAATGCAGAGTGCTGGGCCACGCTCTTGAAAAGGGTTTTTTGGGTTATTGGATTGTGTTTTTGAATTGGAACAGTTAAGGGGGAATTCATTCAGGGTTATACATAGATTACTGTCGCTGTGTGGTGTCTTTATGTTTGTAATTGATAAAAATTCTTGCTGTGTGTTTATATATAAATGTTAACTAAGTTCTTGGAACAAAGCTTGTTTTGATTAAAGTGTCTGGGAAGACTGATGAATCACACCCAAAGGCTCTTGTGCTCAACCTTGCCAAATTCAACAGAACGATTGTAGGTCAGGTGGACTTCATAATATACTTTGGAGTTTCTAAGCCCTGGCCCATAAAATTAGACAGAACATTCCAGACCCTAACCACTCGCTGTGTGGCTCTGCCTCCACCACACTCTCAGACAGAACATTCCGGATCCTAACCACTCGCTGTGTGAATCTGCCTCCACCACACACTCAGATAGAACATTCCGAATCCTAACCACTCGCTGTGTGAATCTGCCACCACCACACTCTCAGGCAGAACATTCCGGATCCTAACCACTCGCTATGTGAATCTGTCTCCACCACACTCTCAGATAGAACATTCCGGATCCTAACCACTCGCTGTGTGAATCTGTCTCCACCACACTCTCAGACAGAACATTCCAGATCCTAACCACTCGCTGTGTGAATCTGCCTCCACCACACTCTCAGACAGTACATTCCGGATCCTAACCACTCGCTGTGTGAATCTGTCTCCACCACACTCTCAGACTGAACATTCCGGATCCTAACCACTCGCTGTATGAATCTATCTCCACCACACTCTCAGACTGAACATTCCGGATCCTAACCACTCGCTGTATGAATCTGTCTCCACCACACTCTCAGTCAGAACATTCCGGATCCTAACCACTCGCTGTGTGAATCTGTCTCCACCACACTCTCAGTCAGAACATTCCGGATCCTAACCACTCGCTGTGTGAATCTGCCACCACCACACTCTCAGACAGAACATTCCGGATCCTAACCACTCGCTGTGTGTATCTGTCTCCACCACACTCTCAGTCAGAACATTCCAGATCCTAACCACTCGCTGTGTGAATCTGTCTCCACCACACTCTCAGACAGAACATTCCAGATACTAACTACTCGCTGTGTGGATCTGTCTCCACCACACTCTCAGACAGAACATTCCGGATCCTAACCACTCGCTGTGTGAATCTGCCTCCACCACACTCTCAGATGGAACATTCCGGATCCTAACCACTCGCTGTGTGAATCTGTCTCCACCACACTCTCAGACAGAACATTCCGGATCCTAACCACTCGCTGTGTGAATCTGTCTCCACCACACTCTCAGACAGAACATTCCGGATCCTAACCACTCGCTGTGTGAAAAGCTTTCTCCTGTGCTTCAGTAACTGCTCTCTCCACCTGTCCTGCCACTTTCAATGATTTCTGCACATTAACCCCAGCTCGTGCCTGTCCCCCACACTCTCTACACTTCATTCCACTTTCTATTCTGGTTTAGCTCAAAAATAATCTGCCAGGCGATCCTTTCCTGCTCCTAATTCTGACTCCTTGAGCACTGCCAGTTGTGGCTCAGAGTAACTGAGTGACCTGGCATGACTACATCCAAATGATTCATTGAGTGGGAAGAGATCGGAAGGGTGTGGAATTACTGACACCAGAAGTGTGGTCAGATGGTCAATAGGATAGCGGAGGTTTGTGTGGAAATTTAAGAAATTCTAGGTGCTGTTTATTACAGTAAAGTTCAGTGTTTAGGCCTCCTCATTCTCAGCCCATAGTTTTTCAGTTTATTTTAGATTTTTCAGTCAGTTTGTACCAGATTTTGAGTGGAAGATCCAAGTGTGCAGTGTACGTCTGATTACATCATGTTGTGTCGAATATAAGGCCCAGAAACAGATCATTCAGCACAATGAGCCCATGCAGTCCATGTCCAAATGCAGCAAGACCTGGACAATATCCAGGCTTGGACTGACAAGTGGCAAGTTACATTTATACCACACAAGTGCCAGTCAATCAACATCTCCAACAAGAGAGAATCTAACCATCGCCCCTTTACAGTCAATGGCATCACCATCACTCATCCCCACTATCAACATCCTGGGGGTTACCATTGACCAGAAACTGAACTGGATCAGCCATATAAATACTGTGGCTACCAGAGCAGGTCAGAGACTGAATTCAGCAGCGAGAAACCCACCTCCTGTCTCCCCAAACCTTGTCTTTCATCCACAAGGTACAAGTCAGGAGTGTGATGGAATACTTTACACTTTCCTGGATGAGAGCAGCTCCAACAGCACTGAGCAAACCGAAGACCTTCCAAGACAAAGCAGCACGCTTGATTTACACCCCAGCCACCAGCCTCAACATTGTCTTTCCCCAGCACGGACACACAGTCGCAGCCGTCTGTACCATCCACAAGATGCACAGCAGCAACTCACCAAGGCTCCTTTGACAGCATGTTCCAAACCTGTGACCTCTACAATCTAGAAGGACAAGAGCAGCAGATACCTGGGATCACCACCATCTGCAAATTCCCCTCCAAGTCACTCACCATCCTGACTTGGAAATATATCGCTGTTCCTTCACTGTCGCTGGGTCAAAATCCTGGAACTCCCTCCCTAACAGCACGGTGGGTGTACCTACTTCACATGGACTGCAGCGTTTGAGAAGGCAGCTCACCCCCACCTTCACAAGGGGCAGTTAGGGATGGGCAATAAATGCTGGCCTAGTCAGCAACACCCACATGGTGTGAAAGTATTTAAATAACAGTCCATGCCGGTATTTATGCTCGATTTGAACCTCCTGCAATCCTTTCCCATCAAACCATCAACATATCCTGCCTCATCCTTATTTGTTTACTTCACTTCCCCAAAACTGTTTCTCTGCCACTTACTTCAATTCGGAAATAGAGAGGGTTCCAAGTTATTTGTATTTGTGGGGATACAAAGTAAGTTATAGTTTCAAATAAGCTGAATTTTGTGTTTCTGTATTTGTGTGCTAAAAATGAAATAAAACTTCAATTTTAATCTCATTTCTTAAAAGTTGCCTGAAAATCTGTCGGTTGGTTTCGATGCCTGCATTGTAATGATGGTTTTACAAAACAGTGAACAAAAACTAGGCTGTTGCTTAGTAACCAGAAGCCCAGACAAAGACAGTGAGAGCAGTTAGTTCAGGAGAAAGAAGGTAAACGGGGAGTAAGCAGATTTCACAGAAACTGCTGGAACAGACAGCACCATACACAGGGACAGAAAGACACTCCCAAGATAAAGAACAGCAAGTCCTAGAAACCAGGGATTGGGAAAGAACAGAGTTCCAGGAAAACTGTGAAGGCAAAGGAAAGATGAAGAGGAATCTGGAAAAAGGTTCTGTTCAGTGAAGTCAGGAGCAGAGAGAAAGGCTCCCAGTTAAGGTACAGACCTGGGGCATGGCGGCTTGCGAGATGGTAACAACTTATACAGCCTGTGAAAAAGTGGCATTCTGTTGGCACAGCTGGGAACCTGGGGAATTGTGTGAAAGCTTGAAGGCACATGACAATCCAGGGCAGGGGAATACCTGAAGGAGAGTTTGGAACCCTGGAGGTGAATCCTTGGTGAGAACACAGATCCAAAGTTGGCTCAGTAACAGGAAACAAAGGGGAATGGCCAATGGCTGCCCTTGCGAATGGGAAGCTGTTTCAATTGTTGTTCCGCAGGGCTTGGTGTTGGCACCCCTGCTGTTCGTTTTATATATTAACAATTTGGACTTGAACATGGGGTGATGGGGGCAAGATTGGGAAATTTGCAGACAACACACAAATTGTCAGTGCAGTCGATGGTGTAGCGGATAGCTGTCAGCACCAAAATTATATCGGTGGGTTGGTGGAGTTGGCAGAGATTAATCAATGTTTTATTCTTTAGTTAAAAGTTCATGGGCAGTCCTGTGACTCTGTTCTGTAATCTGCCAATTAAGTATCGAAACAGAAATAGCGGGATTCTCTGTCGGCCGACGCTGGAATCAGGAAAGGCGATTGGGCGGAGAAACGGTCGTGAGGCCAAAATGGTGGCCGTTGCTGGCTGCCCGACAGAATGCCGTGCTCCGGTGCCTCAACCGCGGTGTCAATGCGTTCTACTCTGCACGTACAGTAAACGCCGTTCACATATCATTAGCGGCCTGAGCCGGTATTCACCGGGGCTTCCGCGATGCTCCGCCTCCACCGGGAGGAATTACCGACGGCGTGTTTCACTTGTGGTTTCAACAATCGGGAAACAGGCTCCGTGGCTGCTGAGGGAGGGAGAGGGGGCACGAAAAGTGTCCAATATCGCTATAGTGTGCTGATAGTTGTGCCGCCGGCCGGGGAACTTCTGCCAGGGTCTCGGGGGAGTACCGGGGGGCAGCCAAGAGGTGGGGCCGGGCTGGACGGGCACGGAACACCATTGCCGCAGCCGGCAAGGCAGCCACGCGGCTGTGCACGCTGCCGACTGCTCACTGTGAACTTAGTGCCACAGGACTCACCAGGCCACCTCCCCCCCCCCCCCCCCAAGTATCCTCTGGCCGCAGCTGACCCAGCAGCGGGATGGGCGCGCTCCAGCACAACCGGTGCCATCCTATTGGCTGGGATGAGTGTGTGTGGGGAGTGGAGTGCGAATATGCAGCTACAGCTTGTCAGCCTCTCGAGTGTCAATCCCGACTCCGGCATATCCAACACCGTTTCCCATTGGAATCGCTCGTGTTCCACAGGGTGCCGCGCTAGCCCCGGAGCACAGTCAGTTCAGGTGAAAGAAGGTAACCACTCTGATACCAGCACGGTAGCACAGTGGTTAGCACACTTGCTTCACAGCTCCAGGGTCCCAGGTTCGATTCCGGCTTGGGTCACTGTCTGTGCGGAGTCTGCACATCCTCCCCGTGTGTGCGTGGGTTTCCTCCGGGTGCTCCGGTTTCCTCCCACAACCCAAAGATGTGCAGGTTAGGTGGTTGCTCGTGGTAAATTGTCCTTAGTGTCCAAAAATAATAAGTGTGGTTTCTGGGTTACGGGGATAGGGTGGAGGTGCGGGCTTAGGTAGGGTCCTCTGGCAAAGGGGCTGTGCAGACTCGATGGGCCGAATGGTCTCCTTCTGCACTTGAAATTCTACGATTCTCAGATTAACGGTTGATTAATTTCTCCGGGAGCGGTGCCAGTCTTGCTGTCGTAGAATTCCATCGGTTCTATCCCGGCGTCAGCACTTAGTCTCTGAAACGGAGAATCCCGCCCAGTATCTCTCAAGCTGGGTTCCACTCTAGCGTCTGATTAGATGCACTAACATCAGCTGGCATCGTAACATTGGAACCACTCAACGTGGGAGCGAGTTCCACATTCCCATCACTCTCTGGGTAAAGGCTGCCCTCTGAATTACCCATTGGATTTATTAGTGACAGCCTGATATCGATGGCCTCTATTTTCACTCTTCACCACAAATGGACACATTCTCTGTTTACTCTTTCAACACCTGCCATCATTTTAAAGATGTTGATCACTCATTTGTCTTCTCTTTTGAAGAGAAAGGGCCCCAGCCTAATTATCTTTTCCCAATTGGAATAGTTTCCAGTCCTGGTGTGAACCTTGTAAATCCTCTTTGCACCTTCTTCAAAGCCTCTATATCATTTAGTCCATGAAAAGAGAATACGTAACAGGTCAACACAAGGTACACAATGTAGTGGGAGAATGATGTTTTAAGAGATAAGTGGTTATATAAGATGTAAGAAGAGGATCTGTGTGAGAGAGCTCCATCCTTCAACAACTAGAATGGACAAGTCTTGGCAGCCTTGTAGGCCTCAGCGACCCTGACATCCGATCCGGTTTCATCACCGGAACCACCAGCCCCGCATAGTTGCTAAAACAAAGTGGCTGAATTATACGTAGGCTCTCCAATCGCTGCAGTTCACCCTCGACCTTCCCAACAATAGCATGAGGGACTGGCCAAACCCTGAAAAAACAGGGCTGGGCCTGCGGATCCACTTGGATTTTCACCACGTCCCCCTTCGTTTTCCCAAGGCCCAGCCCGAAAACACGCGGCACCACTGAGACAGCAGCACCTGTATCCAACTCCATTTGGATTCAATGTCCATTGATCGGCACAGGGATGTGAATCGGTGCCACCCTTGGTGCAGCCACACACTTCAGCTACACTTCCAACTTGTCTCCAGCTTCTTCAATACGGGGCTGCACCTAACTCATCCCGGGCGGGCAGGGCATTGTCCATCACGCTGCCGGCAGCCTCGGCGGCCTTGGTGGCCTCAGAGACCCTGACATCCACACTCCTCGCCGGGGGAGGAGTTGGTACCTCTCGGATCTGGACAGGGTGTGCAGAGTGGCTCAGGGTCTCTATAACTCAGTTCCGCAGCATCGCGGCGGTCCATTCTAGCTCTTGTTGTTCCCAAAGGGAGGAGAATTTGGTTTCAATGATTTTCAATAAATGTTTCCACCATTTACATTTTTGCAGCAAATGTGTCCCTCGCTGTGTGAACTCTTCATGTTAAACCAACTTAATGTGGGCAACTTGCACTCAGTGAATCAGAAACGTCACTTATCAAAATCCACCCAGAAGGGGAGCAGCTATTGGCTCATTGTCGCTGCTTCCTCTTTAACTTCGTTACCTCCTGTGAAAAAGGAGATTAAAGCAGCTTCTGTCGGCTGGGACACTTTGTGTTTCAATGTATTTACTGGACCTGCAATAAACGGTGTGGATAAAGAGGATTGTTATTCTGTTGAGATGATCAGTAAATCTCTTTTTGCTGTGACTCTGTCACTCTGTGTTTCTGGGGGTAAGTACAAGTTTTAGTTTGGTTTGGAGAAGTTTAACTTGTTCTAAAAGAACTCTCCCTGGTTTGTGCTGCGGTGTCTCTGCACCTGTAACTTGTGTGAATTCTAGAGTTAGAACATTCAAACTGGACATGAGAGTTTCAGCAGAATTTATCACCACATTGAGAATGTTCAGTGCACCTGACACAGAGTTACACAGACTGGGAACACGGGTCAGAAAACTCGGTTTCCCATTCTTCTCTGTTACTCATTTAATGTGACAATGGGTTTGAGTGACAGTCTGCACATTGAGTGGGTGTATTTAGGAAGGATTGAATTAATGTGCACATTAAGTGGATGTATTTGGGGTGGTTGAATTAACCTTCACATTAAGTGGGTGTATTTAGGAAGGATTGAATTAATCTGCACATTAAGTGGGTGTATTTAGGAAGGATTGAATTAATCTGCACATTAAGTGGGTGTATTTAGGAAGGATTGAATTAATCTGCACATTAAGTGGGTGTATTTAGGAAGGATTGAATTAACCTTCACATTAAGTGGGTGTATTTGGGGTGGTTGAATTAACTTTCACATTAAGTGGATGTATTTGGGGTGGTTGAATTAACCTTCACATTAAGTGGGTGTATTTGGGGTGGTTGAATTAACCTTCACATTAAGTGGATGTATTTGGGGTGGTTGAATTAACCTTCACATTAAGTGGATGACACAAAGATTGGTCGGGTGTTTAACAGTGAGTTTGAGCTACTTGGGTTACAGGAAGATATATACGGGATGGTCAAATGGGCAAAAAAGCAGCAGATGGAATTCACCCTGAAAAGTGTGAGGTGATCCACTTTGGAAGGAGTAATGTGACAAAGAAGTATTAAATGAATGGCCTGACACTGGGACGTTCCGAGGAACAAAGGGACCTGGCCGTGTTTGTCCATAGATCTCTGAAGGCAGACGCGCAGGCTAATCGGGTGGTAAAAAATGCATATGGGACACTTGCCTTTATCAATCGAGGCATAGATTACAAAGGCAGGGAGGTCGTGTTGGAGCTGTATCGAACTTTGGTGAGGCCACAGCTGGAGTACTGTGTGTAATTCTGATCGCCACATCGCAGGAATGATGATTGAACTGGAGGGGCTGCAGAGGAGATTCACCAGGATATCGCCTGGGGTGGAACGTTTAAGTTATGGAGAGAGGTTGGATAGGATTGGGTTGTTTTCGCTAAAGCAGATAAGACTGAGGGTGACCTGATCGAGGTGCACAGGACTATGAGGGGCATGGACAGTGTGGACAGGGAGCTGCTGTACCCCTTCGTTGAAGGGTGAGTTATGAGGAGAGATAAGTTCAAGGTGAGGGGCAGGAGGTTTAGGGGGGGTTTGAGGAAAAACCTGTTTACCCAGAGGGTGGTGAGGGTCTGGAACGCACTGCCTGGGAGGGTGGTAGAGGGTCTGGAACGCGCTGCCTGGGAGGGTGGTGAGGGTCTGGAACGCACTGCCTGGGAGGGTTGTGAGGGTCTGGAACGCACGGCCTGGGAGGGTGGTGAGGGTCTGGAGCGCACTGCCTGGGAGGGTGGTGAGAGTCTGGAACGCGCTGCCTGGGAGGGTGGTGAGGGTCTGGAATGCGCTGCCTGGGAGGGTGGTGAGGGTCTGGAACGCGCTGCCTGGGAGGGTGGTGAGGGTCTGGAACGCACTGCCTGGGAGGGTGGTGAGGGTCTGGAACGCACTGCCTGGGAGGGTGGTGAGGGTCTGGAACGCACTGCCTGGGAGGGTGGTGAGGGTCTGGAACGCACTGCCTGGGAGGGTGGTGAGGGTCTGGAACGCACGGCCTGGGAGGGTGGGAGAGGCGGGTTGCCTCACATCCTTTAAAAAGTACCTGGATGGGGACTTAGCCGTCTTAACATTCAAGGTAATGGGCCAAGTGCTGGCCAATGGGATTAGGTCGGCAGGTCAGGTGTTTTCCATGTGTGGGTGCAGACTTGATGGGCCGAAGGGCCTCTTCTGCACTGTGTGAATCTGTGATTCTGGGCTTAGCTTCACTGCTGCTGTAGAATGTCAGCCTGCGCTCTCACCAGATCTGTTTCACAGACAGAATACAGTCAGGAACATCCTCATCATCTCCCAACCTGCCGATCAAAGGGACAGGCTCTCTGCCGGGAATGGGATTGGTTAATCTTCCAGAGTTCAGTCCTGCCTTCTCAGAACAAGAAGTGCAAACCGGGCCAGAAAGGGGAAGCACCATTTTCTGCATCAAAGTGGAGCCTCACTGTCCTTGTGATATTGTGATGATCCAAGGGTGATTGCAGAGTGTGGACCCTCCACAGTGTCCTGTAGAGATGGGGGTGGGAAAAATATATCTTCATCTTATTGGGAGTTCTTTTCTGCCTGATTTAACAAGGTCAGTTTTGTGTGAGAAAAGCACACGAGGGATTTAGTACAAATATTTTGCATATTCTCAGGAGAAATATCAGATGGAAATTATACCCCGTTCATCTTGAAATCCTGGATTGCCGAATCCAGTTTGAAACAATCAGACGGGGAGATCAGGGATACCGAAGGTTAGATTAGTTTCAGTGAAGAAAATATGGAAACCAGTTGAACTTTTGTCTGTTGTATTTCCCCCTGAAATACAGTCTCAGTAATGAGCAGTGTGTTCAGCAGCAACATCAGTCTGTCCTGTTGTATTTCCCCCCCTGAAATACAGTCTCAGTAATGAGCAGTGTGTTCTGCAGTAACATCAGTCTGTCCTGTTGTATTTCCCCCTGAAATACAGTCTCAGTAATGAGCAGTGTGTTGTGCAGTAACATCAGTCTGTCCTGTTGTATTTCCCCCTGAAATACAGTCTCAGTAATGAGCAGTGTGTTGTGCAGTAACATCAGTCTGTCCTGTTGTATTTCCCCGTGAAATACAGTCTCAGTAATGAGCAGTGTGTTCAGCAGTAACATCAGTCTGTCCTGTTGTATTTCCCCCTGAAATACAGTCTCAGTAATGAGCAGTGTGTTCTGCAGTAACATCAGTCTGTCCTGTTGTATTTACCCGTGAAATACAGTCTCAGTAATGAGCAGTGCGTTCTGCAGTAACATCAGTCTGTCCTGTTGTATTTCCCCCTGAAATACAGTCTCAGTAATGAGCAGTGTGTTCAGCAGTAACATCAGTCTGTCCTGTTGTATTTCTCCCTGAAATACAGTCTCAGTAATGAGCAGTGTGTTCTGCAGTAACATCAGTCTGTCCTGTTGTATTTCCCCGTGAAATACAGTCTCAGTAATGAGCAGTGTGTTCAGCAGTAACATCAGTCTGTTCTGTTGTATTTCCCCCTGAAATACAGTCTCAGTAATGAGCAGTGTGTTCAGCAGTAACATCAGTCTGTCCTGTTGTATTTCCCCCTGATATGCAGTCTCAGTAATGAGCAGTGTGTTCTGCAGTAACATCAGTCTGTCCTGTTGTATTTGCCCCTGAAATACAGTCTCAGTAATGAGCAGTGTGTTCTGCAGCAACATCAGTCTGTCCTGTTGTCTTTCCCCCCCTGAAATACAGTCTCAGTAATGAGCAGTGTGTTCTGCAGTAACATCAGTCTGTCCTGTTGTATTTGCCCCTGAAATACAGTCTCAGTAATGAGCAGTGTCTTCAGCAGCAACATCAGTCTGTCCTGTTGTATTTCCCCCTGATATACAGTCTCAGTAATGAGCAGTGTGTTCTGCAGTAACATCAGTCTGTCCTGTTGTATTTGCCCCTGAAATACAGTCTCAGTGATGAGCAGTGTGTTCAGCAGCAACATCAGTCTGTCCTGTTGTATTTCCCCCCCTGAAATACAGTCTCATTAATGAGCAGTGTGTTCTGCAGTAACATCAGTCTGTCCTGTTGTATTTGCCCCTGAAATACAGTCTCAGTAATGAGCAGTGTGTTCAGCAGTAACATCAGTCTGTCCTGTTGTATTTCTCCCTGAAATACAGTCTCAGTAATGAGCAGTGTGTTCTGCAGTAAAATCAGTCTGTCCTGTTGTATTTCCCCGTGAAATACAGTCTCAGTAATGAGCAGTGTGTTCAGCAGTAACATCAGTCTGTCCTGTTGTATTTCCCCTCCCTGAAATACAGTCTCAGTAATGAGCAGTGCGTTCTGCAGTAACATCAGTGTGTCCTGTTGTATTTCCCCCTGATATACAGTCTCAGTAATGAGCAGTGTGTTCAGCAGTAACATCAGTCTGTCCTGTTGTATTTCCCCCTGAAATACAGTCTCAGTGATGAGCAGTGTGTTCAGCAGTAACATCAGTCTGTCCTGTTGTATTTCCCCCTGAAATACAGTCTCAGTAATGAGCAGTGTGTTCTGCAGTAACATCAGTCTGTCCTGTTGTATTTCCCCCTGATATACAGTCTCAGTAATGAGCAGTGTGTTCAGCAGCAACATCAGTCTGTCCTGTTGTATTTCCCCCTGAAATACAGTCTCAGTAATGAGCAGTGTGTTCTGCAGTAACATCAGTCTGTCCTGTTGTATTTCCCCCTGATATACAGTCTCAGTAATGAGCAGTGTGTTCAGCAGTAACATCAGTCTGTCCTGTTGTATTTCCCCCTGAAATACAGTCTCAGTAATGAGCAGTGCGTTCTGCAGTAACATCAGTCTGTCCTGTTGTATATCCCCCCCTGAAATACAGTCTCAGTAATGAGCAGTGTGTTCAGCAGTAACATCAGTCTGTCCTGTTGTATTTCCCCCTGAAATACAGTCTCAGTAATGAGCAGTGCGTTCTGCAGTAACATCAGTCTGTCCTGTTGTATATCCCCCCCTGAAATACAGTCTCAGTAATGAGCAGTGCGTTCTGCAGTAACATCAGTCTGTCCTGTTGTATATCCCCCCCTGAAATACAGTCTCAGTAATGAGCAGTGCGTTCTGCAGTAACATCAGTCTGTCCTGTTGTATATCCCCCCCTGAAATACAGTCTCAGTGATGAGCAGTGTGTTCAGCAGTAACATCAGTCTGTCCTGTTGTATTTCCCCCTGAAATACAGTCTCAGTAATGAGCAGTGTGTTCAGAAGTAACATCAGTCTGTCCTGTTGTATTTCCCCCTGAAATACAGTCTCAGTAATGAGCAGGAAGTTCTGCAGTAACATCAGTCTGTCCTGTTGTATTTCCCCCCCTGAAATACAGTCTCAGTAATGAGCAGTGTGTTCAGCAGTAACATCAGTCTGTCCTGTTGTATTTCCCCCTGAAATACAGTCTCAGTAATGAGCAGTGTGTTCAGCAGTAACATCAGTCTGTCCTGTTGTATATCCCCCCCTGAAATACAGTCTCAGTAATGAGCAGTGCGTTCTGCAGTAACATCAGTCTGTCCTGTTGTATTTCCCCCTGAAATACAGTCTCAGTAATGAGCAGTGTGTTCTGCAGTAACATCAGTCTGTCCTGTTGTATTTCCCCCTGATATACAGTCTCAGTAATGAGCAGTGCGTTCTGCAGTAACATCAGTCTGTCCTGTTGTATTTCCCCCTGAAATACAGTCTCAGTAATGAGCAGTCTGTTCAGCAGCAACACCAGTCTGTCCTGTTGTATTTCCCCCTGAAATACAGTCTCAGTAATGAGCAGTGTGTTCAGCAGTAACATCAGTCTGTCCTGTTGTATTTCCCCCTGAAATACAGTCTCAGTAATGAGCAGTGTGTTCAGCAGTAACATCAGTCTGTCCTGTTGTATATCCCCCCTGAAATACAGTCTCAGTAATGAGCAGTGCGTTCTGCAGTAACATCAGTCTGTCCTGTTGTATATCCCCCCCTGAAATACAGTCTCAGTAATGAGCAGTGTGTTCAGCAGTAACATCAGTCTGTCCTGTTGTATTTCCCCCTGAAATACAGTCTCAGTAATGAGCAGTGTGTTCAGCAGTAACATCAGTCTGTCCTGTTGTATTTCCCCCTGAAATACAGTCTCAGTAATGAGCAGGAAGTTCTGCAGTAACATCAGTCTGTCCTGTTGTATTTCCCCCTGAAATACAGTCTCAGTAATGAGCAGTGTGTTCAGCAGTAATATCAGTCTGTCCTGTTGTATTTCCCCCTGAAATACAGTCTCAGTAATGAGCAGTGTGTTCAGCAGTAACATCAGTCTGTCCTGTTGTATTTCCCCCTGAAATACAGTCTCAGTAATGAGCAGTGTGTTCAGCAGTAACATCAGTCTGTCCTGTTGTATTTCCCCCCCTGAAATACAGTCTCAGTAATGAGCAGTGTGTTCAGCAGTAACATCAGTCTGTCCTGTTGTATTTCCCCCTGATATACAGTCTCAGTAATGAGCAGTGTGTTCAGCAGCAACATCAGTCTGTCCTGTTGTATTTCCCCCTGAAATACAGTCTCAGTAATGAGCAGTGTGTTCTGCAGTAACATCAGTCTGTCCTGTTGTATTTCCCCCTGAAATACAGTCTCAGTAATGAGCAGTGTGTTCAGCAGTAACATCAGTCTGTCCTGTTGTATTTCCCCCTGAAATACAGTCTCAGTAATGAGCAGGAAGTTCTGCAGTAACATCAGTCTGTCCTGTTGTATTTCCCCCTGAAATACAGTCTCAGTAATGAGCAGTGTGTTCAGCAGTAACATCAGTCTGTCCTGTTGTATTTCCCCCTGAAATACAGTCTCAGTAATGAGCAGTGTGTTCAGCAGTAACATCAGTCTGTCCTGTTGTATTTCCCCCTGATATACAGTCTCAGTAATGAGCAGTGTGTTCAGCAGCAACATCAGTCTGTCCTGTTGTATTTCCCCCTGAAATACAATCTCAGTAATGAGCAGTGTGTTCTGCAGTAACATCAGTCTGTCCTGTTGTATTTCCCCCTGAAATACAGTCTCAGTAATGAGCAGTGTGTTCAGCAGCAACATCAGTCTGTCCTGTTGTATTTCTCCCTGAAATACAGTCTCAGTAATGAGCAGTGTGTTCAGCAGTAACATCAGTCTGTCCTGTTGTATTTGCCCCTGAAATACAGTCTCAGTAATGAGCAGTGTGTTCAGCAGTAACATCAGTCTGTCCTGTTGTATTTGCCCCTGAAATACAGCCTCAGTAATGAGCAGTGTGTTCAGCAGTAACATCAGTCTGTCCTGTTGTATATCCCCCCCTGAAATACAGTCTCAGTAATGAGCAGTGTGTTCAGCAGTAACATCAGTCTGTCCTGTTGTATATCCCCCCCTGAAATACAGTCTCAGTAATGAGCAGTGTGTTCTGCAGTAACATCAGTCTGTCCTGTTGTATTTGCCCCTGAAATACAGTCTCAGTAATGAGCAGTGTGTTCAGCAGTAACATCAGTCTGTCCTGTTGTATATCCCCCCCTGAAATACAGTCTCAGTAATGAGCAGTGTGTTCTGCAGTAACATCAGTCTGTCCTGTTGTATTTGCCCCTGAAATACAGTCTCAGTAATGAGCAGTGCGTTCTGCAGCAACATCAGTCTGTCCTGTTGTATTTCCCCCTGAAATACAGTCTCAGTGATGAGCAGTGTGTTCAGCAGTAACATCAGTCTGTCCTGTTGTATTTCCCCCTGAAATACAGTCTCAGTAATGAGCAGTGTGTTCTGCAGTAACATCAGTCTGTCCTGTTGTATTTCCCCCTGATATACAGTCTCAGTAATGAGCAGTGTGTTCAGCAGCAACATCAGTCTGTCCTGTTGTATTTCCCCCCCTGAAATACAGTCTCAGTAATGAGCAGTGTGTTCTGCAGTAACATCAGTCTGTCCTGTTGTATTTCCCCCTGAAATACAGTCTCAGTAATGAGCAGTGTGTTCTGCAGTAACATCAGTCTGTCCTGTTGTATTTCCCCCTGAAATACAGTCTCAGTAATGAGCAGTGTGTTCTGCAGTAACATCAGTCTGTCCTGTTGTATTTCCCCCTGAAATACAGTCTCAGTAATGAGCAGTGTGTTCAGCAGCAACATCAGTCTGTCCTGTTGTATTTCCCCCTGAAATACAGTCTCAGTAATGAGCAGTGTGTTCAGCAGCAACATCAGTCTGTCCTGTTGTATTTCCCCCTGAAATACAGTCTCAGTGATGAGCAGTGTGTTCAGCAGTAACATCAGTCTGTCCTGTTGTATTTCCCCCTGAAATACAGTCTCAGTGATGAGCAGTGTGTTCAGCAGTAACATCAGTCTGTCCTGTTGTATTTCCCCCTGATATACAGTCTCAGTAATGAGCAGTGTGTTCAGCAGTAACATCAGTCTGTCCTGTTGTATTTCCCCCTGAAATACAGTCTCAGTAATGAGCAGTGTGTTCAGCAGTAACATCAGTCTGTCCTGTTGTATTTCCCCCTGAAATACAGTCTCAGTAATGAGCAGTGTGTTCTGCAGTAACATCAGTCTGTCCTGTTGTATTTCCCGCTGATATACAGTCTCAGTAATGAGCAGTGTGTTCAGCAGTAACATCAGTCTTTCCTGTTGTATTTCCCCCTGAAATACAGTCTCAGTAATGAGCAGTGTGTTCTGCAGTAACATCAGTCTGTCCTGTTGTATTTCCCCCTGATATACAGTCTCAGTAATGAGCAGTGTGTTCAGCAGTAACATCAGTCTGTCCTGTTGTACTTCCCCCTGAAATACAGTCTCAGTAATGAGCAGTGCGTTCTGCAGTAACATCAGTCTGTCCTGTTGTACTTCCCCCTGAAATACAGTCTCAGTAATGAACAGTGCGTTCTGCAGTAACATCAGTCTGTCCTGTTGTATTTCCCCCTGAAATACAGTCTCAGTAATGAGCAGTGCGTTCTGCAGTAACATCAGTCTGTCCTGTTGTATTTCCCCCTGATATACAGTCTCAGTAATGAGCAGTGTGTTCAGCAGTAACATCAGTCTGTCCTGTTGTATTTCCCCCTGAAATACAGTCTCAGTAATGAGCAGTGCGTTCTGCAGTAACATCAGTCTGTCCTGTTGTATTTCCCCCCCTGAAATACAGTCTCAGTAATGAGCAGTGTGTTCAGCAGTAACATCAGTCTGTCCTGTTGTATATCCCCCCCTGAAATACAGTCTCAGTAATGAGCAGTGTGTTCAGCAGTAACATCAGTCTGTCCTGTTGTATTTCCCCGTGAAATACAGTCTCAGTAATGAGCAGTGTGTTCAGCAGTAACATCAGTCTGTCCTGTTGTATTTCCCCCTGAAATACAGTCTCAGTAATGAGCAGTGTGTTCTGCAGTAACATCAGTCTGTCCTGTTATATTTCCCCCTGAAATACAGTCTCAGTAATGAGCAGTGTGTTCTGCAGTAACATCAGTCTGTCCTGTTGTATTTCCCCCCCTGAAATACAGTCTCAGTAATGAGCAGTGTGTTCAGCAGTAACATCAGTCTGTCCTGTTGGCTCCGCTCTAAGTTCCAACAGCTCTTTAAATCCATTCATAAAAAACAGTCCAATTCCAAAAGCAATATTGCAGCTTTCTCCTTTCCCCAGTACTTGTTGTGGAATTGTGGAGTATCTCGGTGTGTGATATTCTGCCTCGAATATACATTATCCAAATTCACAGAGTCCCAGAGTTTTTCCAGCACGGAAAGAGGCTCTTCAGCCCATCATCCCCGTGCTGACCATCCAGCACCGATCTATTCTAACCCCATTCTCCAGCACTTGGTCCGTAGCCTTGTACGTTGTGGTGTTCCAAGTGTTTATCTAAATGGTTGCTCTTTCCCACATTAAAACAGTGACTACACTTCAAAAGAACATCATTGGCTGGAAATCACGTTGAGATGTCGAGTAGATGTGTAAAGTGCTGCATAAATACAAATTGTTCTTTCTTTTACACCCAGATTATTGATGAATTCTGGCTCATTGCTCATTACTAATTCAAATGTGTCCCTAATGCGTCTGAAACATATTCTGAACACTGTTCAACCCACAGGAACCCCTGGCCACGAGCTCACACATCTACACAGAACGTTGTTACTGATGCTGATAAGAAGCTGTCATCAGCCTCAGTAGAGGCCACACACAGAGGCCTCAGGTCAGACAGGAAACAAGGGTGTAAAGAAAAGGCAGCAGCAAACCACATCCTAGAAACCACAAAGTCACCATTTACACCAGAACCTCCTCACAACAGCAAGTGAATTCCAGGTTGTAATGTCCAAGACGTTTTACTTCATTTTTCCCACTCTGTGGAGCGCACGGGAGCACAGTGGTTAGCACTGTTGCTTCACAGCTCCAGGGTCCCAGGTTCGATTCCAGGCTTGGGTCACTGTCTGTGCGGAGTCTGCAAATTAGACCATAAGACCATAAGGCAGAGGAGTGGAAGTAAGGCCATTCGGCCCATCGAGTCCACTCCACCATTCAATCATGGCTGATTTAAACTCCATTTACCCGCTCTCTCTCCATAGCCCTTAATTCCTCGAGAAATCAAGAATTTATCAACTTCTGTCTTAAAGACACTCAACGTCCCGGCCTCCACCGCCCTCTGTGGCAATGAATTCCACAGACCACCACTCTCTGGCTGAAGTTCTCCCCGTTTCTGCGTAGGTTTCCTCCGGGTGCTCCAGTTTCCTCCTGGGGCCTAACCAGCGTTTTATACAGCTCCAGCATAACCTCCCTGCTCTTCTATTCAATGCCTCGGTTAATAAAGACAAGAATCCCATTGGCCTTCTTAACCACCTTATCAACCGTTCCTGCTGTCTTCTGAGATCTGTGAACCTGCATACCAAGGTCCCTTTGATCCTCTCTACTTCCCAGGATCCGACCAGTCATTGGATATTCCTGGGCCTTGTTAGTCCTCCCAAAATGCATCACCTCACACTTTTCATGGTTCAATTCCATTTGTCACTCTTCTGCCCATCTAACCAGCCTGTCCCGCTCATGATACTAAGCTTGGCCAAAACCATCAGCATTTCCTCGTGCCGTATTCCTCTATACCCATCCTATTCATGTGTTTGTCAAGATGCCTTTTGAACGCCATTAATGTATCTGCTTCCACAACCTCCTCTGGCAACGCGTTCCAGGCACTCACCACCCTCTGCGTACAAAACCCTGCCTCTCACATCTCCTCTAACCTTTGCACACGGACCTGAAACCTATGCCTCCTGGCGACTGAACCCTCCACCCTGGGAAAGAGTGTCTGCCCATCCACTCTATCCATGCCTCTCATGATCTTGTCGATCTCTATCAGGCCACCCCTCAACCTCATGCTTCTCATGAAAACAGTCCGAGTCAATTCAGCCTCTTCGAATAGCTAACACCCTCCAGATCAGGCAACATCCTGGTAAACCTCCATTGCACCCTCTCCAAATCCTCCACATCCTTCTGGTAGTGAGGCGACCAGAATTGTGCACAATATTCCAAGCGTAGCCTTGCCAAAGTTCTATACAAATGGAGCATGACTTGCCAGTTTTTATACTCTGTGCCCCATCCAATGAAGGCAAGAATTCCATATGCTTTCTTGACTACCTTGTCCACTTGTGTTGCCACTTTTAAAGATCTGTGGACCAGCACACCCAGATCTCTTTAACTTTCTATATCCATTTACGGTATATTTCCGCTCTATGTTAGATCTACCAAAATGCATTACCTCACATTTGTCTGGATTAAACTCCATTTGCCATTTCTCTGCACAAGTCTCCAACCTATCTATGTCCTCCTGTATCTTCTGACAATCCTCAACACTATCTGCCACTCCTTGGTGTCATCCGCAAACTTACGAATCAGACCAGCGACATTTTCCTCCAAATCGTTTACGTGTACTACAAACAACAGAGGCCCCAGCACAGATCCCTGTGGAACACCACTAGTCCCAACCTTCCATTCAGAAAAGCACCCTTCTACTGCTACCTTTGCCTTCTATGACCGAGCCTGTTCTGTATCCATCTTACCACCTCATCTCTGATCCCGTGTGACTTCACCTTTTGTACCAGTCTGCCATGAAGCACCTTGTCAAAGGCCATCCACCCCCATCCCCTCATCAATCATCTTTGTCACCTCCTCAAAAAACTCAATCAAGTTAGTGAGGCACGACTTCCCCTTCACAAAACCATGCTGTCTATCGCTAATGAGTCATTTGTTTACAAATGGGTATAAATCTATCCCTGCTAATCCCCTCCAACGTTAGCTACTACTGACGTGAGGCTCACCGGCCGATAGTTTCCAGGATTATCCCTGCTACCTTTCTTAAAAAGCGCTACCACATTAGCTATTCGCCAGTCCTCTGGGATCTCACCTGTAGCCAATGAGGATACAAAGATGTGAGTCAAGGCCCCAGCAATTTTCACCCTTGCTCCCCTCAGTATTCTGGGGTAAATCCCATCTGACCCAGGAGACATAGCGACCTTAATATCTTTTGAAAGACTCAATATCTCCTCCTTTTCGATGTCACATGACCCAGACTGTCCACACACCCTACCCAAGAATCATCTTCCACAAACTCCTATTTTTTGGTGAACACTGATGCAAAATATTCATTTAGTACTTGCCCATTTCCTCTGGCTCAACACATAGATTCCCCCCACTGTCCTTAAGTGGTCCAATCCTTTTCCTGGCCACCCCCTTGCTTTTTTACTTGTGAATAAAAAGCTTTGGGATTCACCTTAATCCTACCTGCCAAGGAGGTTTCATGACCCCCTCCTCGCCCTCCTAATTTCCCGCTTAAGTATCTTCCTACTTTCTTTTTCCTCCTCAATGGTTTTGACTGTTCCCACCATTCTAGACCGTACAAAAGCCTCCTTTTTCTTTTTGACGAGGTTCACAATATCCCTCGTTATCATCTGTGAATTTACTTTCATACCTCCCACATTCTGGGTCAAAGTTAATTGGATTAGGCCAGTTTTCAGAGGCTAGATTCACAGTATAAAAGTGATCCCCCACAGTGCAGACTTTGTTTGCACTGAGTGCTGAATTTGGTGCATTTTGAGTGCTATAGTAAGAGTTTGGTGACCGAGGGAGTTAGGTGAGGAGGGAGTAAGGTGCTCCTTTCATTTTGTTTCCGACATTTCCGCAAAGAGTGAGAAGAGAGCCAGGAGTTTACAGACAGTGTAGCTGACTGGCAGCAGAATCGGAGGGCGGAGATCTAGTTAGTCCACAGGGCAGCTATATTCTGTCAGGTAAGAGGGGATGGAGGCTAGGCCAGTTGCATGCTCCTCCTGTAGGATGTGGGTGGTGAGGGACACCACCGGTGTCCCCGCTGACTATACCTGCGGGAAGTGCACCCAACTTCAGCTCCTCAAAGACCGTGTGAGGGAACTGGAGCTGAAGATGGATGAACTTCGGATCATCCGGGAGGCAGAGGGGGTGATTGAGAAGAGTTACAGGGAGGTAACCACACCCAAGGTACAGGACAAGAATAGCTGGGTTACAGTCAGGGGGAAAGGAACAAACAGGCAGTCAGTGCAGGGATCCCTCGTGGCCGTTCCCCTTCAAAACAAGTATACCGTTTTGGATGCTGTTGGGGGGGATGACCTCCCGGGGGAAGGCCCGAGCAGCCAGGTCTCTGGCACTGAGTCTGGCTCTGGGGCTCAGAAGGGAAGGGGGGAGAATAGAAAAGCAATAGTTGTAGGAGATTCAATGGTTAGGGGAATAGATAGGAGATTCTGTGGTCGCGAGCGAGACTCCCGGAAGGTATGTTGCCTCCCGGGTGCCAGGGTCAGGGATGTCTCGGATCGTGTCTTCAGGATCCTTAAGGGGGAGGGGGAGCAGCCAGAAGTCGTGGTGCACATTGGTACCAACGGCGTAGGTAGGAAAAGGGGTGTGGAGGTAATAAACAAGTTTAGGGAGTTAGGCTGGAAGTTAAAAGCCAGGACAGACAGAGTTGTCATCTCTGGTTTGTTGCCGGTGCCACGTGATAGCGAGGCTAGGAATAGGGAGAGAGTGCAGTTGAACACGTGGCTGCAGGAATGGTGTAGGAGGGAGGGCTTCAGGTATTTGGATAATTGGAGTGCATTCTGGGGAAGGTGGGACCTGTACAAGCAGGACGGGTTGTATCTGAACCAGAGGGGCACCAATATCCTGGGAGGGAGGTTTTCTGGTACTCTTCGGGAGGGTTTAAACTAATTTGGCAGGGGAATGGGAACCGGATTTGTAGTCCAGCAACTAAGGTAGCCGATATTCAGGACGCCAAAGCGTGTAATGAGGCAGTGGGGAAGGGAACACTGACAAAGGAGAGTACTTGCAGGCACGGAGATGGGTTGAAGTGTATAGACTTCAACGCAAGAAGCACCAGGAATAAGGTGGGTGAACTTAAGGCATGGATCTGTACTTGGGACTACGATGTGGTGGCCATCACGGAAACTTGGTTAGAAGAGGGGCAGAAATGGTTGTTGGAGGTCCCTGGTTATAGATGTTTCAATAAGATTAGGGAGGGTGGTAAAAGAGGTGGGGGGGTGGCATTGTTAATTAGAGATAGTATAACAGCTGCAGAAAGGCAGTTCGAGGAGTATCACCCGACTGAGGTGGTATGGGTTGAAGTCAGAAATAGGAAAGGAGCAGTCACCTTGTTAGGAGTTTTCCATAGGCCCCCCAATAGTAGCAGAGATGTGGAGGAACAGATTGGGAAACAGATTTTGGAAAGGTGCAAAAGTCACAAGGTAGTAGTCATGGGTGACTTTAACTTCCCAAATATTGAGTGGAAACTCATTAGATCAAATAGTTTGGATGGGGTGGTGTTTGTGCAGTGTGTCCAGGAAGCTTTTCTAACACAGTATGTAGATTGTCCGACCAGAGGAGGGGCAATATTGGATTTAGTTGGTAATGAAACCAATTTACTTGGTAATGAAACAGGGCAAGTGATAGATTTGTTAGTGGGGGAGCATTTTGGAGATAGTGACCACAATTCTGTGACTTTCACTTTAGTAATGGAGAGGGATAGGTGCGTGCAACAGGGCAAGGTTTACAATTGGGGGAAGGGTAAATACGATGTTGTCAGACAAGAATTGAAGTGCATAAGTTGGGAACATAGGCTGTCAGGGAAGGACACAAGTGAAATGTGGAACTTGTTCAAGGAACAGGTACTACGTGTCCTTGATATGTATGTCCCTGTCAGGCAGGGAAGAGATGGTCGAGTGAGGGAACCATGGTTGACAAGAGAGGTTGAATGTCTTGTTAAGAGGAAAAAGGAGACTTATGTAAGGCTGAGGAAACAAGGTTCAGACAGGGCATTGGAGGGATACAAGATGGCCAGGAGGGAACTGAAGAAAGGGATTAGGAGAGCTAAGAGAGGGCATGAACAATCTTTGGCGGGTAGGATCAAGAAAAACGGCAAGGCCTTTTACACATATGTGAGAAATATGAGAATGTGAGAATGACTAGAGCGAGGGTAGGTCCGATCAAGGACAGTAGCGGGAGATTGTGTATTGAGTCTGAAGAGATAGGAGAGGTCTTGAACGAGTACTTTTCTTCTGTATTTACAAATGAGAGGGGCGATATTGTTGGAGAGGACAGTGTGAAACAGACTGGTAAGCTCGAGGAAATACTTGTTAGGAAGGAAGATGTGTTGGGCATTTTGAAAAACTTGAGGATAGACAAGTCCCCCGGGCCTGACGGGATATATCCAAGGATTCTATGGGAAGCAAGAGATGAAATTGCAGAGCCGTTGGCAATGATCATTTTGTCCTCACTGTCAACGGGGGTGGTACCAGGGGATTGGAGAGTGGCGAATGTCGTGCCCCTGTTCAAAAAAGGGACTAGGGATAACCCAGGGAATTACAGGCCAGTTAGTCTTACGTCGGTGGTAGGCAAAGTAATGGAAAGGGTACTGAAGGATAGGATTTCTGAGCATCTGGAAAGACACTGCTTGATTCGGGATAGTCAGCACGGATTTGTGAGGGGTAGGTCTTGCCTTACAAATCTTATTGAATTCTTTGAGGAGGTGACCAAGCATGTGGATGAAGGTAAAGCAGTGGATGTAGTGTACATGGATTTTAGGAAGGCATTTGATAAGGTTCCCCATGGTAGGCTTCTGCAGAAGGTAAGGAGGCATGGGATAGTGGGAAATTTGGCCAGTTGGATAACAAACTGGCTAACCGATAGAAGTCAGAGAGTGGTGGTGGATGGCAAATATACAGCCTTGATCCCAGTTAACAGTGGCGTACCGCAGGGATCAGTTCTGGGTCCTCTGCTGTTTGCGATTTTCATTAATGACTTGGATGAGGGAGTTGAAGGGTGGGTCAGTAAATTTGCAGATGATACGAAGATTGGTGGAGTTGTGGATAGTGAGGAGGGCTGTTGTCGGCTGCAAAGAGACATAGATAGGATGCAGAGCAGGGCTGCGAATTTGCAGATGGAGTTTCACCCTGAAAAGTGTGAGGTTGTCCATTTTGGAAGGACAAATATGAATGTGGAATACAGGGTTAACGGTAGAGTTCTTGGCAATGTGGAGGAGCAGAGAGATCTTGGGGTCTATGTTCATTCATCTTTGAAAGTTGCCACTCAAGTGGATAGAGCTGTGAAGAAGGCCTATGGTGTGCTCGCGTTCATTAACAGAGGGATTGAATTTAAGAGCCGTGAGGTGATGATGCAGCTGTACAAAACTTTGGTAAGGCCACATTTGAAGTACTGTGTACAGTTCTGGTCACCTCATTTTAGGAAGGATGTGGAAGCTTTGGAAAAGGTGCAAAGAAGATTTACCAGGATGTTGCCTGGAATGGAGAGTAGGTCTTATGAGGAAAGGTTGAGGGTGCTAGGCCTTTTCTCATTAGAACGGAGAAGGATGAGGGGCGACTTGATAGAGGTTTATAAGATGATCAGGGGAATAGATAGAGTAGACAGTCAGAGACTTTTTCCCCGGGTGGAACAAACCATTACAAGGGGACATAAATTTAAGGTGAAATGTGGAAGATATAGGAGGGGTATCAGAGGTAGGTTCTTTACCCAGAGAGTAGTGGGGGCATGGAATGCACTGCCTGTGGAAGTAGTTGAGTCGGAAACATTAGGGACCTTCAAGCAGCTATTGGATAGGTACATGGATTACGGGAAATGATATAGTGTAGATTTATTTGTTCTTAAGGGCAGCACGGTAGCATTGTGGATAGCACAATTGCTTCACAGCTCCAGGGTCCCATGTTCGATTCCGGCTTGTGTCACTGTCTGTGCGGAGTTTGCACGTCCTCCCCGTGTCTGCGTGGTTTTCCTCCGGGTGCTCCGGTTTCCTCCCACAGTCCAAAGATGTGCAGGGTAGGTGGATTGGCCATGATAAATTGCCCTTAGTGTCCAAAATTGCCATTGGTGTTGGGTGGAGGTGTTAAGTTTGGGTAGGGTGCTCTTTCCAAGAGTCGGCGCAGACTCAGGGGGCCGAATGGCCTCCTTCTGCACTGTAAATTCAATGATAATCTATGATTAATCTAGGTCAAAGGTTCGGCACAACATCGTGGGCCGAAGAGCCTGTTCTGTGCTGTATTTTCTATGTTCTATGTATTCACATCCAGATCATTGATGTACACGACAGACAACAAGGGACCCAGCACCGATCCCTGTGGAACATCACTGGACACAGATTTCCAGTCACAAAAACAACCTTCAATCATCACCCTCTGCCTCCTACCACTGAGCCAGGTTTGGATCCAGTTCGACAAATTGCCCTGGATCCCATGGGCTCTTACCTTCTTCATCAGCCTCCCGTGTGGCACTTTGTCAAAAGCCTTACTAAAGTCCATGTAGACTACATCAACTGCATCATCTACACACCTAGTCACTTCCTCAAATAATTCAATTACATTTGGGAGACCTGGGCTGGAGTCTCCGTTTCTGAGACTAAGTGTTGACGCCGACACAGAATTAGTGAAATTTCACGACAGCAAAACTGCCGCCGAACCCGGGTCGATTCAGTGACTGTGGAGGGGCAGCACCGACACCACGTGGAACACAATCAATTCCAATGGGAAATGGTGCGGGATTGGCCGGGTCCGTGATTGACACTCAGGAGGCTGACAAGCTGCAGCTGCACAGACACATTACACTCCCCACACACACTCATCCCAGCCGCACACACACATTACACTCCCAACACACACTCATCCCAGCCGCACACACACATTACACTCCCCACACACACTCATCCCAGCCACACACACACATTACACTCCCCACACACACTCATCCCAGCTGCACACACACATTACACTCCCCACACACACTCATCCCAGCCACACACACACATTACACTCCCAACACACACTCATCCCAGCCGCACACACACATTACACTCCCCACACACACTCATCCCAGCCGCACACACACATTACACTCCCCACACACACTCATCCCAGCCGCACACACACATTACACTCCCCACACACACTCATCCCAGCCGCACACACACATTACACTCCCCACACACACTCATCCCAGCCACACACACACATTACACTCCCCACACACACTCATCCCAGCCGCACACACACATTACACTCCCCCCACACACTCATCCCAGCCGCACACACACATTACACTCCCCACACACACTCATCCCTGCCGCACACACACATTACACTCCCCACACACACTCATCCCAGCCGCACACACACATTACACTCCCCACACACACTCATCCCAGCCGCACACACAGTACACTCCCCACACACACTCATCCCAGCTGCACACACACATTACACTCTCCACACACACTCATCCCAGCTGCACACACACATTAAACTCTCCACACACACTCATCCCAGCTGCACACACACATTACACTCTCCACACACACTCATCCCAGCCGCACACACACATTACACTCCCCACACACACTCATCCCAGCTGCACACACACATTACACTCCCCACACACACTCATCCCAGCCACACACACACATTACACTCCCAACACACACTCATCCCAGCCGCACACACACATTACACTCCCCACACACACTCATCCCAGCCGCACACACACATTACACTCCCCACACACACTCATCCCAGCCGCACACACACATTACACTCCCCACACACACTCATCCCAGCCGCACACACACATTACACTCCCCACACACACTCATCCCAGCCACACACACACATTACACTCCCCACACACACTCATCCCAGCCGCACACACACATTACACTCCCCCCACACACTCATCCCAGCCGCACACACACATTACACTCCCCACACACACTCATCCCTGCCGCACACACACATTACACTCCCCACACACACTCATCCCAGCCGCACACACACATTACACTCCCCACACACACTCATCCCAGCCGCACACACAGTACACTCCCCACACACACTCATCCCAGCTGCACACACACATTACACTCTCCACACACACTCATCCCAGCTGCACACACACATTACACTCTCCACACACACTCATCCCAGCTGCACACACACATTAAACTCTCCACACACACTCATCCCAGCTGCACACACACATTACACTCTCCACACACACTCATCCCAGCCGCACACACACATTACACTCCCCACACACACTCATCCCAGCCACACACACACATTACACTCCTCACACACACTCATCCCAGCCGCACACACACATTACACTCCCCACATACACTCATCCCAGCCGCACAGACACATTACACTCCCCACACACACTCATCCCAGCCGCACACACACATTACACTCCCCACACACACTCACCCCAGCCGCACACACACATTACACTCCGCACACACACTCATCCCAGCCGCACACACACATTACACTCCCCACACACACACATCCCAGCCGCACACACACATTACACTCCCCACACACACTCACCCCAGCCGCACACACATATTACACTCCCGACACACACTCACCCCAGCCGCACACACACATTACACTCCCGACACACACTCATACCAGCCGCACACACACATTACACTCCCCACACACACTCACCCCAGCCGCACACACACATTACACTCCCCACACACACTCATCCCAGCCGCACACACACATTACACTCCCCACACACACTCATCCCAGCCGCACATACACATTACACTCCCCACACACACTCATCCCAGCCGCACACACACATTACACTCCCCACACACACTCATCCCAGCCGCACACACACATTACACTCCCCACACACACTCACCCCAGCCGCACACACACATTACACTCCCCACACACACTCATCCCAGCCGCACACACACATTACACTCCCCACACACACTCATCCCAGCTGCACAGACACATTACACTCCCCACACACACTCATCCCAGCCGCACACACACATTACACTCCCCACACACACTCACCCCAGCCGCACACACACATTACACTCCCCACACACACTCATCCCAGCCGCACACACACATTACACTCCCCACACACACTCATCCCAGCCGCACATACACATTACACTCCCCACACACACTCATCCCAGCCGCACACACACATTACACTCCCCACACACACTCACCCCAGCCGCACACACACATTACACTCCCCACATACACTCATCCCAGCCTCACACACACATTACACTCCCCACACACACTCATCCCAGCCGCACACACACATTGCACTCCCCACACACACTCATCCCAGACAACAAGATGGCACTGATTGTGCTGGAGTGCGCCCACACAGCTGATGGGTTGGCTGGGGCCAGAGGGCACCTAGGCGGTTCTCTGGGGGAGGGACCTCTACATCCCCTGGCCCTAAGTTCACAGTGGGCTGTTAGCTGCATGGCTGCCTTGCCACCTGCGGCAATGGTGTTCCGTGCCCGTCCACCCCACCCCACAGCCCACCTCCTGACCACCCCCCGCTCCTCCCCCCGGCCCTGGCAGAAGCTCCCAGTGTAGAAGTATAAAAAGATGGCCATGATAAACCGCGAGGCTTGCTGGGACATTATATTTGGTCAGTTTAGGATTCGAGCTTCCTTCAGCAGCTAACACTGATCAAGCTGTCAACCTTTCTAACCACATGTTGCAAACGTTTCTGTAGAAACGTAGACCACCCGTTTCCTTGTTGAAATATAAATACAACAAGGGTGAGATGTCCAACACCAGGCATGAAAATAGCAAAGGGGACAAGGGGAGGTCATTCCTTATAAGAGAATACGACCTGAAAGATGAATGCTGATTGGATGACACTGTTAAAGTGATTAATCAGATAAGAATAACAATGCTGAAAAAGGTGTCGACAAATCGAGAGATCCGTGTGACGACTCTTCACAGCTCTGTGTGAGAAAGGGACACGTTCAAGCGTACAGACTGAGTGAGGATATTTGGGCAGCACGGTAGCATAGTGGTTAGCATTATGGCTTCACAGCGCCAGGGTCCCAAGTTCGATTCCCGCTTGGGTCACTGTCTGTGTGGAGTCTGCACGTTCTCCCCGTGTCGGCGTGGGTTTCCTCCGGGTGCTCCGGTTTCCTCCCACAGTCCAAAGATGTGCAGGTTAGGTGGATTGGCCATGATAAATTGCCCTTAGGTTGGATGGGGTTGCTGGATTGCGGGGATGGGGTGGAGGTATGGCCTTGAGTGGGGTGCTCTTTCCAGGAGCTGGTGCGGACTCGATGGGCCGAGTGGCCTCTGCATTGTAAATTCTAGGAATCTGGATCAAAGCGGGAATTTGGTGCAGAGACAAATTTTTCACCCTTCAGAAAGTTGCCTTATTCTGATACAGGAGAGCAGGCGAGTTATTTGATGAGTATTTCACCTTCTGTGAGGCAGCATTTGGGAAAAAAGACAAATTCAAGGACACAGGAAATTGATGAATTGATTGGTTGGTCAGAGATCAGTGTGAGGAGCAGTGTGTGAAATCCAGTGACTGAAATAAGGGAAAGTTAGGATCTATATACTGAGGCAATACCAGTCCCAACGTAGAATAGAGTTAATGCTCCAGCAGTAAAGGTAAGACATGGCAGGACAGCTCATTGGAGTGGAATGTGTGTCCTGTAATGTGGACGCTACCAATTTCCTAAAGGAGCGTGTGTGCAGCAAGTGTTGCCAGCTGCAGAAACCTGAGCTGTGGATTTCAGAGCTGGAGCGCCGGCTGGAGTCACTGTGGCACATCGGCGAGGCTGAGAGCTACGTGGATCGCACGTTCAGAGAGGTGGTCACACCGCAGCTTCAGGGTTTGGAAACAGAGAGGGAATGGGTAACCACCAGGCAGTCCAGGAGCACGAAGCAGGTTGTGCGGGACTCCCCTGGGGTCCCATTCACCAATGGGTTTCTGTTTCAGACACTGGTGAGGGTGTTGATACCTCAGAGGATTACAGTCAGAGTCAGGTTTGTGGCACCGTGAGGGGCTCGGCTGGACAGCAGGAGAGGAAGAAGAAAGGAAAAGCAATAGTGATAGGGACTCGATAGTGAGGGGAATGGACGGCCGTTTCTGTCGCCGTAGACGTGATTCCGGGGTGGTATGTTACCCCTCTGGTGCCAGGGTCAAGGGTGTGACAGAACGGCTGCAGGACATTCATCTGGGGATGGACAAGCAGCCAGAGGTTGTGGTCCACACTGGGACCAATGACTTTAAACAGGAAGGGGGATGGGGTCCTGCAGTCACAATTTAGGGAGCTCGTAGGAAATGATCAAGCAGGACCTTGTATGTCATAATCTCTGGATTACCCCCAGTGCCAGATGAAAGTGAGGACAGAAATAGGAGGATGACCGTAAGACATAGAAGTAGAATTAGGCCACTCGGCCCATCAAGATGGCTCCGCCATTCAATCATGACTGATATTTTTCTCATCCCCATTCTCCTGCCTTCTCCCCATAACCCCTGATCCCGACATTGATCAAGAACCTATCTATCTCTGTGTTAAAGACACTCAGTGATTTGGCCTCCACAGCCTTCTGCAGCAAATAGTTCTGCAGATTCACTGCCCTCGGATGAAGAAATTCCTCCTCAACTCTGTTTTAAAGGATCGTCCCTTTAGTCTGAGATTGTGTCCTCTGGCTCTAGTTTTTCCCACAAGTGGAAACATCCTCTCCACGTCCACTCTATCCAGGCCTCGCAGTATCCTGTACGTTTCAATAGGATTCCCCCTCAGAAGTCCATCCCTGGTCCTGTATTCCCGCCCTCTTGACATGAATGCTAACATTGCATTTGGCGACTCCCGGTGGCGCGTGCGAGCGGAGCGGTCATGCTGGAGAGGGTCTCCCGCTGGTCGGCGGCATTTCGGTGTTTTCCGGGGGTTTCGCCGGTCGGGATTTCTTCGGCCGTTGGGGCCTGAGGGACGGGTCCCGGGTCGGGCAGATTTGGAACCGGTGGGGACCCCCGTGACCGGCGGAGCAGGGGCATCGAGCCCGAAGCAAGCGGCGGGGGAGGAGCGTGGCCTGAGGCGAGGCCTGAATCCAGCCCGAATGTAGAGGGGGAGCAGCGCACACCGGGTGGCCTCCCGCTGAAAATGCATGTTTGGGAAGTTTGAAGTCCGGTCCCAGGGGAAGAGATGTTTTGAACTTTGATTTTTGGAATTTAAAATTTTTTTTATTAAAAAGTTTTTTCTTAATTTAAAAAAAAAATCTAAATGTAGTTTTTCAATTTTTAAAATTTATTTTATTATTTATCTCGAGATTGAAGAAAGAAGAATAAAAATATTAAGTGGTTAAGGGACGCCACAAACAGCTGTGAAGAAGGGAGGAAACGGGGGTTCACCGCCAAAGGAGAGGACCAGTAACAGCGCTGACAAGATGGCAGATGCCGGACCGCGTGTTGGGGCCGCACTGCTTACAGTGTAAAGGATGACCGAGGTGATGGCTGTGGAGCTGGAGAAGCAGTGTGCGAGGCACGTGGAGGCATTGAGGAAGGAGATGGCGGTCGCACTGAGATCATTGGTGGAGGAGGCAATCGCCCCGGTGAGGGTGGATGTGGCAAAGACATCGGCCGAGGTGAGAGAACAGGGCGAGAAGATGAAGGAAGTGGAGGAGGCCGTGTCGCAGCACAGCGACCAGCTCACCTCGATGGGACACAAACTACAGAGGGTGGTGGAGGCCAACAGAGGACTCCGAGCAAAACTCGAGGACTTGGAGAAACGCTCGAGGCGGCAAAATCTGAGAATTGTGGGCTTACCTGAAGGGGCAGAGGGCTCAAGGCCAACAGAGTACTTTGCTGAGAGGCTGGCGGAGTTGATGGGAGATGGTGAAGACCCCTCCCGGTATGAACTGGACCGAGCTCATCAATCGTTAAGGCCGAAACCCAAAGTAAACGAGCCGCCGAGAGCAGTAATTATCTGTTTCCATAAATACCACATGAAGGAGAAGGTGTTAAACTGGGCGAAGCAGAAGCGGGAGGTGCAGCGGGATGGTGCGAGAGTTCGGATTTACCAGGACTTGGCGGTGGAGTTAGTAAAGAGACGAGCGGCGTCCAGCCGAGTGAAAGCGGCACTGTACAACAAGGGACTGCGATTTGGTATGGTGTACCCGGCAAAGCTGAGGGTGACGGACAACGCCAAAGATCTTTAATTTGAAACGGTGGAGGCGGCTGAGGCGTTCATGAAGGCAGAAGGCTTGGGACAGAAGTGAGCAGTGGAGCTGGAAGAGAGATCGTCGACTGTGATTGGGGAGCTGGAAAATGTATAAATGTTATAACTTGCTTTTCACTGACATGTATTGTCACTGACTTGACTTCACATTGTTATAGAGTTTAAGTTTTTGTTTGGTTTGATTGGCATTTTTGCTCCTAGGAGCAGGAGTCGGCCATCTGGCCCCTTCGAGCCTACTCCGACATTCAATGAGATCATGGCTGATCTTTTGTGGACTCAGCTCCACTTTCCGGCCCGAACACCATAACCTTTAATCCCTTTATTCTTCAAAAAACGACCTATCTATCTTTATCTTAAAAACATTTCATGAAGGAGCCTCTACTGCTTCACTGGGCAAGGAATTCCATAGATTCACAATGCTTTCGGTGAAGAAGTTCCTCCTAAACTCAGTCCTTAATGTACTTTCCCTTATTTTGAGGCTATGCCCCCTCGTTCTGCTTTCACTCGCCAGTGGAAACAACCTGCCCGCATCTATCCTATCTATTCCCTTCATAATATTATATGTTTCTATAAGATTCCCCCTCATCCTTCTAAATTCCAACGAGTACAGTCCCAGTCTACTCAACCTCTCCTCGTAATCCAACCCCTTCAACTCTGGGATTAACCTAGTGAATCTCCTCTGCACACCCTCCAGCGCCAGTACGTCCTTTCTCAAGTAAGGAGACCAAAACTGAACACAATACTCCAGGTGTGGCCTCACTAACTGATGCACTAAGCGTAAAGAACCACAAAGACATGTGAGACTTTAACCAAGGCTTTAATACACTACAAAGGAAGCTTACCTGACACAGACGACCCCAGACAAAATGGGTCAGGTCTCAGAAGCGGGGTCTTATACCTAACTCCCGGGGGAGTGGCCAAGGTGGAGCTCTCCGTGGCCAGGTCAGGTTACATACAGGTGACCGAACCTCTACAGAGCTACAGTACAATACACAGGATTACAGGGCCACATTACACACAACTATTATATAACTATGTACAATGCTAGGGAAGTACAGTGGTGTATCACCACACTAACACCTGATACAATTGCAGCATAACCTCCCTAGTCTTAAACTCCATCCCTCTAGCAATGAAGGACAAAATTCCATTCGGATTGGATTGGCTTGGATTTGTTTATTGTCACGTGTACCGAGGTACAGTGAAAAGTATTTTTCTGCGAGCAGCTCAACAGATCATTAAGTACATGAGAAGAAAAGGGAATAAAAGAAAATACATAATAGGGCAACACAAGGTTTACAATGTAACTACAGAAGCACTGGCATCGGATGAAGCATACAGGGTGTAGTGTTAATGAGGTCAGTCAGAAAGAGGGTCATTTAAGAGTCTGGTGACAGTGGGGAAGAAGCTGTTTTTGAGTCTGTTCGTGCGTGTTCTCAGACTTCTGTATCTCCTGCCCGATGGAAGAAGTTGGAAGAGTGAGTAAGCCGGGTGGGAGGGATCTTTGATTATGCTGCTCGCTTTCCTCAGGCAGCGGGAGGTGTAAATGGAGTCAATGGATGGGAGGCAGGTTCGTGTGATAGACTGGGCGGTGTTCACGACTCTCTGAAGTTTCTTGCGGTCCTGGGCCGAGCAGTAGCCATACCAGGCTGTGATGCAGCCCGATAGGATGCTTTTTATGGTGCATCTGTAAAAGTTGGTAAGGGTTAATGTGGACATGCCAAATTTCCTTAGTTTCCTGAGGAAGTATAGGCGCTGTTGTGCTTTCTTGGTGGTAGCGTCGACGTGGGTGGGCCAGGACAGGTTTTTGGAGATGTGCACCCCTAGGGATTTGAAACTGCTAACCATCTCCGCCTCGGCCCCGTTGATGCTGACAGGGGTATGTACAGTACTTTGCTTCCTGAAGTCAATTACCAGCTCTTTAGTTTTGCTGGCATTGAGGGAGGGATTGTTGTCGCTACACCACTCCACTAGGTTCTCTATCTCCCTCCTGTATTCAGACTCGTCGTTATTCGAGATCCGGCCCACTATGGTCGTATCGTCAGCAAATTTGTAGATGGAGTTGGAACCAAGTTTTGCCACGCAGTCATGTGTGTACAGGGAGTAGAGTAGGGGGCTAAGTACACAGCCTTGCGGGGCGCCGGTGTTGAGGACTATTGTGGAGGAGGTGTTGTTGTTCATTCTTACTGATTATGGTCTGTTGGTCAGAAAATCGAGGATCCAGTTGCAGAGTGCGGCGCCATGTCCTAGGTTTTGGAGCTTTGATATGAGCTTGGCTGGGATTATGGTGTTGAAGGCGGAGCTGTAGTCAATAAATAGGAGTCTAATGTAGGAGTCCTTGTTTTCGAGATGCTCTAGGGATGAGTGTAGGGCCAGGGAAATGGTGTCTGATGTGGACTGGTTGCAGCGGTATGCGAATTGCAGTGCATCAAGGTGTTCTGGGAGTATGGAGGTGATGCGCTTCATGATCAACCTCTCGAAGCACTTAATTACGACTGAAGTCAGGGCCACTGGTCGGTAGTCATTGAGGCACGTTGCCTGGTTCTTCTTTGGTACCGGTATGATGGTGGTCTTCTTGAAGCAGGTGGGGACCTCGGAGTGGAGTAAGGACAGGTTAAAGATGTCCGCAAATACCTCTGCCAGCTGGTCCGCGCAGGCTCTGAGTGCACGACCAGAGATCCTGTCCGGGTCCGTCGCCTTCCGAGGGTTCACTTTCAGGAAGGCCAATCTGACTTCGGAAGCTGTGATGGTGGGTATGGGTGAATTATGGGCTGCTGGGGCATTCGAAAGCGGATTGTTGGTTACCTGCTCGAACCGAGCATAGAATGCATTGAGTTCATCGGGGAAGGGTGCGCTGCTGCCAGAGATACTGTTCGGCTTCACTTTTTAGCCCGTTATGTTGTTTAGTCCTTGCCACAACCGCCGAGAGTCTGTCTGTGACTCTAGCTTGGTTTGATATTCTCTCTTGGCATCTCTGATGGCCTTGCGGAGGTCGTACCTGGATTACTTGTTTCGGTCAGGGTCGTCTGCCTTGAAGGCCTCAGATCCGTCCTTCAGTAGGGAGGCAATCTCGCGATTGAGCCATGGTTTCCGGTTGGGGAATGCACGTACTGCTTTCTTTGGCACGCAGCCGTCCACACATTTGCTGATGAAGTCTGTGACGGTGGTGGCATACTCATTTAAGTTGGTCGCTGAGTTCTTAAATATGGACCAGTCCACTGTCTCTAAGCAGTCACGTAAGAGCTCTTCTGTCTCCTCGGAACAGCACTGCACAACCTTCTTAGCTGGATTCTCCCGCTTGAGTATCTGCTTGTATGCCGGGAGAAGGAGCACCGTCTTATGGTCTGATTTCCCAACGTGTGATCGAGGGATGGAACGGTAGGCGCCTTTGATTCTTGAGTAGCAGTGGTCAAGAGTGTTGTTGCCCCTGGTGGGACAGGAGATGTGCTGGTGGAATTTTGGCAGTACACTCTTGAGGTTGGCTTTGTTGAAGTCTCCGGCCATGAGGAACAAGGCCTCCAGGTGTTCTGTTTCGTAGTTGTTTATTACTGTTTATAGTTCGTCAAGCACCTTCCTCACTTCTGCCTGGGGTGGGATGTAGACTGCTGTGATAATGGCTGAAGTGAACTCACGTCTTCTTAATCACCTGTAAACCAACTTTCTGCGACTCATGCACTAGCACACCCAGGTCTCTCTGCACAGCAGCATGTTTTAATATTTGATCATTTAAATAATAATCCCTTTTGCTGTTATTCATACCAAAATGGATAATCTCACATTTGTCAACATTGTATTCCGTCTGCCAGACCCTAGCCCTTGGGTGTAACTCTCGAGCGCCCTAACTGAACCTTCATGTCTCATCTTTACATAAGCCTCCTCCTTCCTCGAGACAAGTGTTTCAACTGCTTTAGTAAACCACGGTTCCCTCGCTCGACCACTTTCTCCCTGACTAACAGGTACATACTTATCAAGGACGCGCAGTAGCTGTTCCTTGAACAAGCTCCACATTTCCATTGTGCCCATCCCCTGCAGTTTTCCTCTCCATCCGATGCATCCTAAGTCTTGCCTCATCGCATCATAATTATCATAGAATTTACAGTGCAGAAGGAGGCCATTCGGCCCATCGAGTCTGCCCCGGCTCTTGGAAAGAGCACCCTACCCAAGGTCAACACCTCCACCCTATCCCCATAACCCAGTAACCCCACCCAACACTAAGGGCAATTTTGGACACTAAGGGCAATTTATCGTGGCCAATCCACCTAAACTGCGCATCTTTGGACTGTGCGAGGAAACCGGAGCACCCGGAGGAAACCCACGCACACACGGGGAGGATGTGCAGACTCCGCACAGACAGTGACCCAAGCCGGATTCGAACCTGGGACCCTGGAGCTGTGAAGCAATTGTGCTATCCACAATGCTACCTTGCTGCCTTTCCCCCAGATATAACTCTTGCCCTGCGGTATATACCTATCCCTTTCCATCACTAAAGTAAACGTAATCGAATTGTGGTCACTATCACCAAAGTGCTCACCTACCTCCAAATCTAACACCTGTCCAATATGGCCTCGCCTCTCGTTGGCCTATCTACATACTGTGTCAGGAAACCCTCCTGCACACATTGGACAAAAACAGACCCATCTCAAGTACTCGGACTATAGCGTTTCCAGTCAATATTTGGAAAGTTAAAGTCCCCCATAACAACGACCCTGTTGCTTTCGCTCCGATCCAGAATCATCTTTGCAATCCTTTCCTCTACATCTCTGGAACTTTTCGGAGGCCTATAGAAAACCCCTAACTGGGTGACCTCTCCTTTCCGGTTTCTAACCTCAGCCCATACGACCTCAGTAGACGAGTTGCTCACGGATGGGTGAGTAAATTTGCAGATGACATTAAAGTCGGTGGAGTTGTGGACAGTGCGGAAGGATGTTACAAGATCGAGAGGGACATAGATAAGCTACAGCGTTGGGCTGAGAGGTGGCAAATGGAGTTTAATGAAGAAAAGTGTGAGGTGATTCATTTTGGAAGGAATAACAGGAAGACAGAGTACTGGGCTAATGGTAAGATTCTTGGCAATGTGGATGAGCAGAGAGATCTTGGTGTCCATGTACATAGATCCCTGAAAGTTGCCACCCAGGTTGAGAGGGTTGTTAAGAAGGCGTACGGTGTGTTAGCTTTTATTGGTAGAGGGATTGAGTTTCGGAGCCACGAGGTCATGTTGCAGCTGTACAAAACTCTGGTGCGGCCGCATTTGGAGTATTGCGTGCAATTCTGGCCGCCGCATTATAGGAAGGATGTGGAAGCATTGGAAAGGGTGCAGAGGAGATTTACCAGGATGTTCCCTGGTATGGAGGGAAGATCTTATGAGGAAAGGCTGAGGGACTTGACGCTGTTTTCGTTAGAGAGAAGAAGGTTAAGAGGTGACTTTATTGAGGCATACATGAGGATCAGAGGATTAGATAGGGTGGACAGTGAGAGCCTTTTTCCTCGGATGGTGACGTCTAGCACGAGGGGACATAGCTTTAAATTGAGGGGAGATAGAAGTAGGACAGATGTCAGAGGTAGGTCCTTTACTCAGAGAGTAGTAAGGGCGTGGAATGCCCTGCCTGCAACAGTAGTGGACTCACCAACACTAAGGGCATTCAAATGGTCATTGGATAGACATATGGATGATAAGGGAAAAGTGTAGATGGGCTTCAGAGTGGTTTCAGAGGTCGGTGCAACATCGAGGGCCAAAGGGCCTGTACTGCGCTGTAATGTTCTATGTTCCATGTTCACTCGAGATGTTGAGGTGAGTAACACACAGATCCTGCCCACCATCGCGCTGCGTCACTCCTGTTACACTCAGCACCTCTCTGCTGGGGCCACTAGTTTGTGCCCTTCAGCTCCAAGCAGAGCTGGTCTTTTTGGACAGAATGTGCTGCGGGACCCATGGACCATCCACTCCAATGGTCCTACGTTCCCCCAGAGGTGTGGTGCGTGGTGAACGGGTTGCTGAGGAAGACAAGTGGGACAATGAGGAAGGAGGTTTGTGCAAGTGCGGGTGGGGAGGAGGGGATGGGGCAGGGTGGGAATGTCCATCACCATAGCAACTGGATCCACAACATCTGCTGCGATGGTTGCTGGGGGTTCAGGGCTGCCCACTTTAACATTGGCTGATGACTCTGGTGCATCACCCTCAGACTCGAGCTGAGGAGAGGTACAACGCTGCTCACACCTCCACACCCTCCCTCATAGAACAGACCATCGTACCTCTGAAGATGCGACAGGAAGGAAAATAAGAAAAGTGATAGGCAGAGAAATCAAGGCCCTTTGTCTGATAATGAAGTTGTAAAAAAGTGTAGGGATGGAACAAGGAACGTTAAAAGGACTAACCTTAAGGTTTTATACCTGAACGTGCAGATCATTTGAAATAATGGATGAATTAGTTGTGCAGATAGATGTCAAGGGATTGGACCACTGAAAAATGAGGCTGAAGAAGTAATAATAGGAAACAAAGAAATGGCCGAGGAACTGAATAGTTACTTTGCATCAGAATTCATGGTGGAAGACACCAGTGGGATGCCAGAGCTCCAGGAGAATCAGGGGGCAGAGGTGAGTGTCATGGCCATCGCTAAGGAGAAGGTTCTGGGGAAACTGGAAGGTCTGAAGGTGGATAAATCCCCTGGACCG
The DNA here is from genome assembly GCF_047496885.1 of Scyliorhinus torazame. Lineage (NCBI taxonomy): Eukaryota > Metazoa > Chordata > Chondrichthyes > Carcharhiniformes > Scyliorhinidae > Scyliorhinus > Scyliorhinus torazame. Next base: position 411,842,951 of record NC_092707.1, on the reverse strand, counting down.
GATGGACTACACCCCAGGATTCTGAAAGAGAAGCTGAGGAGATTGCAGAGGCATTGCTGATGATCTTTCAGGAATCATTGGAGGCAGGGAGGGCCCCAGTGAACTGGAAAGTGGCTAATGTAATACGGCTGTTTCAGAAGGGAGGGAAGCAGAAGACGGGAATTTATAGGCCGATAGCTTGACTTCGGTCATTGGTAAGCTTTTCGAGTGCATTATTAAAGATGAGATCGCGGAGTACTTGGAAGTGCATCGTGAAATTGGACTGAGTCACACGGCGTCGTCAAGGGGAGGTCATGTCTGACAAATCTGTTAGAGTTCTTTGAGGAGGTAACAAGGAAGTTAGACAAAGGAGAACCAGTGGATATGATTTATTTAGATTTCCAGAAGGCGTTTGACAAGGTGCCACATAGGAGACTGTTAAATAAGTTAAGGTGTTAAGGGTAAGATCCTGGTGTGGATAGAGGATTGGCTGACTGGCAGAAGGCAGAGAGTGGGGGTAAAGGGATCTTTTTCAGGATGGCAGCTGGTGACAAGTGGTGTGCCTCAGGGGTCTGTGCTGGGACCACAGCTTTTCACAATATACATTAATGATCTGGAAGAAGGAACTGAAGGCACTGTTACTAAGTTTGCAGATGAAACAAAGATGTGTCGAGGGACGGGTACTATTGAGGAAGCGGGGGGCTGCAGAAGGACTTGGACAGGCTGGGAGAGTGGGCAAAGAAGTGGGATACAATGTGGAAAAGTGTGAGGTTATGTACTTTGGAAGGAGGAATGGAGGCATGGACTATTTTCTAAATGGGAAAATGCTTAGGAAATCAGAAGCAGAAAGGGACTTGGAAGTCCTTGTTCACGATTCTCTTAAGGTTAACTTGCAGGTTCAGTCGGCAGTTAGGAAGGCAGGAATGTTTTTTGAAAATATTTTTTATTCTCCTCCGTTTTCACATTTTCTCCCAAATTTACAGCCACAATAAACAATAATCAGTAACGAATGTAATGTCAATCCCCATATCAATAACAACGATCCCACCCTCCCACCAAACCCCAGACATTGGCCCACATGTTAACATAAAAAAATGACAAAAAGGAATCAGGAATCACCCATAGTCAGCATTAACACGCACAGTCGCCCTCGCCCCCACCCTCCCAGCCCCCAACCCCACTAATGTTCGATGTAATTCAATTCTCGAAATTGCATAATGCATGCAGCACGGTAACATAGTGGTTAGCACAATTGCTTCACAGATCCAGGGTCCCAGGTTCGATTCCCCGCTGGGTCACTGTCTGTGCGGAGTCTACACCTTCTCCCAGTGTGTGCGTGGGTTTCCTCCGGGTGCTCCGATTTCCTACCACAGTCCAAAGATGTGCAGTTTAGGTGGATTGGCCATGCTAAATTGCCCTTAATGTCCAAAATTGCCCTTAGTGTTGGGTGGGGTTACTGTATTATGGGGATAGGGTGGAGATGTGGGCTTCGGTAGGGTGCTCTTTCCAAGAGCCGGTGCAGACTCGATGGGCCGAATGGCCTCCTTCTGTACTGTAACTTCTATGAATAACGCCCATGAATTGTAGAACCACTCCATCCTTCCCTTCAGTTCAAATTTGACCTTTTCAAGCGTTACGAATTCCAGCAGGTCCCCCCGCCACTCCAGGGCACAGGGTGGAGAGGTTGATCTGCACCCTAACAGGATCAACAAGACGAAGGCTACAACATCTGCCTCAGCGCCCGTTTCCATCCCCGGTTGGTCCGACATCCGGAATATGGCCTCCCGAGGGCCCGGGTCCAGTTTCACGTGCACCACTTTAGAGATTACCCGAAACACCTCCTTCCAGTAATCCTCCAGCTTTGGACAGGACCAAAACATATCAACGTGGTTTGCGGGGCCTCCCCTGCAATGTTCACACACATCTTCTACCCCCTCAAAGAGCTGGCTCATCCTCGCCCTTGTACGGTGCGCTCTATACACCACCTTCAGCTGTATCAGCCCCAACCTCGCACATGAGGTGGAGGCGTTCACCCTCCGGAGCACCTCACACCAGAACCCCTCCTCCGTACCCTCTCCCAACTCTTCCTCCCACTTTGCCTTGATCCCTTCCAGTGGCGCCTTCTCCTCCTCCAAAATAGCCCCGTAAACCGCCGACACTACCCCCTTCTCCAGTCTCCGTGTCGTTAGCACCTCCTCCAGCAATGTGGAGGCCGACTCCACTGGGAAGTTCTGTATTTCCTTTCTGGAAAAGTGTCAAACCTGCATGTATCGAAATATTTCCCTCTGCTCCAGCCCATACTTCGCTCCCAGCTCCTTCAATCCTGCAAAACAATCCCCAAGGAATAAATCTTTTAGTGTTCTAATTCCTTTCTCCTCCCATCTCCGAAAATGTCCATCCTACTTCCCTGGCTCAAATCTATGGTTCCCCCGATTTGGCATTTCACTTGCCCCTGCCCCCAACCCGAAGCGCTGTCGAAACTGCCTCCAAATTCTCAACAAAGCTATTACTACCGGACTCCCTGAGTATCCCCCTCGAGGCCGTCGGGAGCGACGCTGTCGCCCGCACCTTCAATCCCGAACCCCGATACAAACTCTCCTCCATTCTGACCCATTCTGATTCAAGCCCTCTGACCCAGCTCCGTACCTTCTCCACATTCGCCGCCCAGTAATAATCCATCAGGTTCGGAAGACCCAAACCCCCTGCCTGCCTTCCTCTCTGTAGTAGCACCTTTCTAATTCTGACCACCTTCCCTCCCCATATGAACGAGGTAATCATCCCTTCAAACCCTTCTAGCCTGTCAAAGGCTTTCTCATCGTCCCCCCCCCCCCTCTTTTACCACCTTCCCTGAGCTTACTGAAATATCTAAACCCCGGCACCTGCAACAACCATTCCTGTCCCTGCTCTATCCATGTCTCCGAAATGGCCACAACATCAAAGTCCCAGGTACCAACCCATGCCGCAAGTTCACCCACCTTATTCCGGATGCTCCTGGCATTGAAGTAGACACACTTTAAACCACCTTCCTGCCTGCCGGTACACTCCTGCAACTTTGAAACCTTACTCATGACCTCACTACTCTCAACCTCCTGTATACTGGAGCTACAATTCAGGTTCTCAAGCCCCAGCTGAACTAGTTTAAACCCTCCCGAAGAGCATTAGCAAATTTCCCCCCCAGTAGATTGGTACCCCTCTGGTCCAGGTGTAGACCATCCCGTTTGTAGAGGTCGCACCGACCCCAGAATGAGCCCCAATTATCCAGAAATCTGAAACCCTCCCTCCTGCACCAACCCTGTAGCCACGTGTTCAACTCCTCTCTCTCCGTATTCCTCGTCTCGCTAGCACTTGGCACGGGTAACAACCCAGAGATAATAATTTTGTTTGTCCTAAATCTAAGTTTCCACCCTAGCTCCCTGAATTCCTGCCTTACATCCCTATCCCTTTTCCTACCTCTGTCGTTGTACCTATATGGACCACGACTTGGGGCTGCTCCCCCTCCCACTTAAGGATCCCGAAAACACGATGACTGAGGTCCATCTCGTTCATGCTTCTCTTTTTCAATCGGGTTCGAGTCCGACATGATTTCCCGCTGGTGTGATGCACGATAGGAAGGCCTGATGGGATATTGACGAGCGACTGTTAAATTGAATATTCATGAGATGCAAATGGTTGCAAATTGCAATCACACCACCAGGCAGCAGGATAACTGAGCCACGAATAATCCGCCTTCAGGGGAATTACAAACTTTTTTATGCCCGGGGGTTTCCGGCTTTTCCTCTCCTGCTGGATTCTCTGCTCCCTCCCGTCACCAAACTCTCCCCGGTTGGGATGGGAGAGGGATCATAGAATCCCTACAGTGCAGAAGGAGGCCATTCGGCCCATCGGAGTCTGCAGTGACAGAGCACTGCAGCCAGGCTCACTCCCCTGTCCTATCCCCGTCCTATCCCGGTATCCCCGCACATGGCCAAGCCACCTAACCTGCACATCTCTGGACTGTGGGAGTAACTCGGAGCTCCCAGAGGAAACCCACGCAGACACGGGGACAATGTACAAACTACTCACTGACAGCCACCTGAGGCCAGAATTGATCCCGTGTCCCTGGAGCTGTGAAGCAGCAGTGCGAACCACTGTACCACCCAACACCTTCCAGAGCGATCCACTGGTTCACTCACTACCTGAGCTGTATTTCCCACAATTTGCCTCTCCTGGGACCACCACTGGCTCCGTGCCCTTTACCAATATTAAAAATGTCAGTTGGAGGGACAGGGTTTGGCTCCCTCAGGTTTATTTCCAGTCTCTCTTAGTTACCCCCACTCCCATGCCCTCTGTGTTGAAGATGGCAGTAGCAGCTGGTAAAGATCCTGTACCTGAGGAATGGAGGGATAGAGACACCATTCTCCCAATCTGACCCCCCGGACCCTAACCTGGGGAGAGGCCTCAGTTTTCACAAACCCAATAGGCTGTGGTTCTGTTGATCCGTGGGGCGGTCCTGTCCCTTTAAATGTCTGACTGCCCCTTCGAATGTTGCAGACACTTCCCATTCTAATTCCCAAACCTACTTCCTATTGTGAGAAACACTCTCCCACTATTGGTTCAGTAAAGATAACTCCAATCTCCATGGACTGCAGCAGTTCAAGAAGGCAGCTCACCACCGCCTCCTTCAGGGCAATTAGGGATGGGTAATAAAAGCTGGCCTAGCCAGCGACACCCACATGCCAGGAATTCATTTAGACACTAACTGGGAGAGGTCAGTGTGTTTGAGAGAGCTGTTCCACAGTGTGAGAACAATATTGCATTTCACAATTATATCAACACATCTGTACTGCTGAGATCAGCACAGAGTAACCCCCAGGATAGAAATCATTCACAAACTAACACAACTAGATCAGTCTCAGAAGCTGTTTCCTTTCTTTAACACAGAACTTCTACTGCCTGGACTGTCCCTTTAAATACTCTCAGGAAACTTTCAGCTCAGAATTTAACTCACTGATTTTGTTTTTCTCTTAAAGGTGCGACTGATCCAGTCCTTATCCAGTCTCCGAGTCTGGAACGTGTCCCAGAGGGTCAGACTGCACGGTTACAGTGCACCATGCGGAACGCCGCACTGAGAGACAACGTGGTTTATTGGTACCGGGAGCGGCCAGGGAAACAGTGGGAGAGCATTTTAACACATTATGCATATAATGACATATACCGGTCTCCAGGTTTCTCTGAGCGTTTCCTGCCTTCCAGACACATCGACTCCAACAGATACATCCTGACAATTAGCAACGTGCAGCCCAGTGACACTGCCGTCTATTACTGCTCAGTGTGGAGCAGGATCTATGGGAGTGGAAGCCGGCTGAATGTAACCAGTGAGTAGAGTTTTCATTCCAATTACCCACAGCAATAGCCTCTTCCAGATGAGTGAATTGGAGATGCGTTTGTGATGATGAAGAGCTAGGAGGTGATGTAAAGTGATCTTACTGATGGGTTCACTGTGGGGAAGAAGCTGAGCTCAGCTTCAGCAATTCCCCAAAGTTCCACATCTCTGGCTGTATCCTGAGGGGGTGTCTGGGGAGGTTAGTGCCGTGTGGCTGTTTACTGAGCTGCAGAGAAACTTTGTCTGAGCCGAGTCCGAATGTTGGACAGACATTTGGAGAGTGTGGAAAGAACATTGGGATCAATGGAGGAGGTGGAGAGACTGATCTGTGTGATGGTGAAGATGGGAATGTTGACCAGGTTTCTGAGGGTGAAATGAGGATGAGGAGGGAGCCAGGGATGGTGCCCTGGGGACACAGCAGAGGCGATCATTCAGACACTGGAGGAGAAATCCTTTGGTGCTGATATAATGTGGATGATGTGAGCAGCAGGAGTGGGACCGTGAGAGAGCAGTGCCAGGGGCTGGAATGTGGATCGGAGACTTTTAAACAGGAACCTGTGCTCAGTGATGTTAAACAGAGTGGAGAGGTGAACGATTCTGAGGAGGGATAGACAGTGGCCATCACATTCACACAGATATCAGTTATGATGTTGATCAGTGGAGTGCCAGTGTTGTGGGTGAGAGTGAAGACTGATTGCAGGATCAGGAGCTGGGAGTGGGCAGGAGGTGGCTCCCAATTGCAAACAGCAAGAGTCAGTCGAATGGATGGTTTGATTGTGGAGACAAAGAAATGGCTCCGTTGCTGAGAATGTGTGTGTGAAATGAGCATGGATTGTGTGGGGAGGAGTGGACAGACAGTCAGATCTAAGCACAGCTGTCTTTTCACATCCTGTCATGAATGATGGTGGGGAGCTGTGACGGTCCCGGACCAGACCCCAACTTTTGTTAGGATCCCGGACAGGAAACCCCAAACAATTTACAATTCATAAAACTGTGAGGAAAGGATATTTCACCCCAGGAGTGGTGAGTCTGACCAATAGGCATCTTTTATAGTAAAGCAAACTTTAATTTAAACACAAAATTAACCACATTGTAAGTGTGGTAGTCTGTGTAGCGGTATTACGGTACCTGGTAATGCTGGAACACCATTGGTAGATATTGTATGTTTCCTATTGGTCGAGCTGTATGGTAGCTCCGCCCTGCTAGGCGGGGTATAAGAGCCCGTGCCGCCCCAGCAGCCTTCACTCTGTACCTGAGCTGCTGGGGGAAACATCTCGCTTATTAAAGCCTTCAGTTGGACTACAACCTCGCTTTAGTGGTCATTGATCGTGCATCAGTGAGTAATTGTAAAGTTACCATAGTCCCAGATGACCACAGGCTGCTTTTCCTTTGAGGGGGAGAGCTGACTGGTGGTGATTTAACCTGAGGGTCACCACACCTCAGGCGAGAGACCAGGTTGAGAAGGCGGGGCCTTAATGAATAACCGCAGACTGTACGGGAATTGAACCCACGCTGCTGGCCTCGTTCTGCATCACAAGCTAGCTGTCTGGCCCATTGAGCTAACCCGGCCCCTTTAACCACATTGACAGCAAAGAAATAACTTTACATTTATCAGTGAAACAGTTCATAAATAAAAGGAAAAAAACTTTCCTCGTGCTCTACTCCTACCAATATATATATTCCAAATAATCAAACCGCTACAGTTCAAAATCATAAATAAAGTTGACAATCAGGGTTACTCCATGTTCTCTGTGCAGACCTTTGGCGAGAGAGGCCCTTTCAAGAACAACCTGAAAATCCTTCTGTCTTGTCAGACTCAAATCCTCTGACAAACCTGTGAAAACCACTGGCAGACCTGGCTCCTCTCATTAATAACATAATCTGTATCCCAATGTGATGTCCCATGACCTGCCCAGCGAAGACTAAACACCATCACTCACCAATTATCTACACTCCAGTGACCTTCCAAAACAGAAACTAGTTCCATTAGCCATCTCTCTGTAAACAAATAAATGGTTAAATTCAACGATGACCTCACATTGATGACTCCTGAATCGCAGCTTTAAGAACAAAGAAAAGTACAGCACAGGACCGGCTCCTTCAGCTCCAAGCCTGCGCCGTCCATATTGCCCATCTAACTGAAAACCTTCTATACTTCCGGGGTACTTATCCCTCTATTCCCATCCTATTTATGGATTTGTCAAGGTGCCCCACAAACGTCACTTTCGTAGCTGAGTTCACCATCTCCTCCGACAGCGAGTTCCAGGCACCCGCTACCTCTGTGTAATAAAACTTCCCTTGCCCATGTCCTCTAAACTTTGCCCCTTGCATCTTAAACCTGTGTCCCTCAGTAATTGACTCTCCCATCCTGGGACAAAGCTTTTGCCTGTCTACTCTGTCCATGCCCCTCATAATTTTGGAGACTTTTATCAGGATGCCCCTCAGCCTCCGCCGCTCTAGTGAGAACAAACCATGTTTCTCCAACCTCTCCTCATAGTTAATGCCCTCCATACCAGGCAACATGCTGGTAAACCTCTGCTAAACCCTATCCAAACCCTCCACATCCTTTTGGTAGTGTGGCGACCAGAATTAAACATTGTATTCCAAGTAGCCTAACTAAGGTTCTATACAACTAGAGCATGACTTGCCAATTTTTATGCTCAATTGCCGGACCGACGAAGGCAAGCATTCCGTATGTCTTCTGGACAACATTCTCCACCTGTTTTGACACTTCCACTGACCTGTGTACCTGTACACCCAGATCCCTCTGCCTGTCAATATTCTCAAGGGTTCTGGCATTTACTGTATATTTCCCAAAGATTTTAGACCTTCCAAAAAGCATAACCTCACATTTAGCCGGATTATAGTCAATCTGCCATCTCTCTGCGCAAGTCTCCAAACGATCTATATCCTGCCGTATCCTCTGACAGTCCTCATCGCTATCCACAATTCCACCAACCTTCATGTCATCTGCAAACTTATTAACACTGTCCACCAAACAGCAAAGGTCCTCAGCAGGTACCCCTTCACCCTGGGGTGTCCCTCGAAGATGTCATAGATTCATAGAATTTACAGTGCAGAAGGAGGCCATTCGGCCCATCGAGTCTGCACCGGCTCTTGGAAAGAGCAACCTACCCAAGGTCCACACCTCCACCCTATCGCCATAACCCAGCAACAACACCCAACACTATGTGCAATTCTGGACACTAAGGGCAATTTATCATGGCCAATCCACCTAACCTGCACATCTTTGGACTGTGGGAGGAAACCGGAGCACCCGGAGGAAACCCACGCACACACGGGGAGGATGTGCAGACTCCGCACAGACAGTTACCCAAGCCGGAATCGAACCTGGGACCCTGGAGCTGTGAAACAATTGTGCTATCCACAATGCTACCGTGCTACCCTTAAATTCTAATTTCCCCACCTACCATGGTGGGATTCGAACCCAGGTCCCCAGAGCATTACCCTGGGTCTACTGGATTACTTGTCCAGTGGGCAATACCACTATGCCACCACCTCCCTGACAGAGCATGTCGGGGATGTCTGACTGCCCCAGGATGCAGCTGTCGTGCACACTCCCGGGGAAGTGTGCACACACGAGCACGATCTCCATGTGGTGGTCGCTCACAAGTTGGAGGTTCAGAGAGTGGAATCCCTTTTTGTTGGTGAAGGGAACACCGTGGTACCCCGGTGTGTGCAAGTGAACATGTGTGCGATCTATTCCCCCCTGGATCTGGGGCATCCCAGTGATGCCCCCCCCCCCCCCGCCCCGTACAGCTGAGGCAGCAATGGGGCCGTGATTGGAGAACAGGATGCACTCGGCTGGGGGGGTGAGGTGGGGGTGGGGGGTGACGTGAGGGTGGAGGGGTGAGGTGCGGGTGGGGGGGAGGTTGACTGTACACAGCAGCAGAATGATTGTGAGGATTCACTGTCAGGGAAAGTGATCATTCCGAGGGAAGCAGTGAGCAGGATGGGGAGGGGATTAGGGATTTTCCGGCAACATTTCTGCAGCACCGGAGCACAGAGCAGAGAAGCAGAGGAGCTGGAATGTGAGAGGAGGGATTGAGAGATGTGTGGCTCCATGAGTGGGGACAGGGTGTGGGGAGAGCCTGAGACTGGGAGGTGTAATCAGGAGCTGCCGTCCATCCAGACGCACATCACTCTGCTCACTGACGTTGCTATTCCTCTTCACATTCCCAGCGGCATTCCTGTTGTTCCCTCAGTTCCTATTTCTATTATTTGGTCTCTATCTCTTTTTGTCCATGACCTTTAATTTGAGCAGAAGTGAGGAACACAAGGGTGGGGGTGCTAGATATTACATAGATATTCCATAATAGTTAACCAGTTGTATTTGTTGCTTGTTTAATTAGTTATTTTTAATAAGAAGTTAATTATGTTTAAACGTACAAACCTGGTGACTGTAATTATTGGGCAGCTGAAGACCTCGGGTATTGTAAAATAAAAGTTAACATCAACCATGTTGAGACTCCGGGTCAAGTGGGGCTGGAATTGACCGCGCACTGGCCCAGGGTGTTGTAACAATATGTTTCAACTAATTGACATTTAACTCAGATACTTTTAAACATGAGCTGATGTGTGACTTGCTCAAAGCGAGACAGATACCGGCTGTCTGCAAACAAAAGGAATATGTTCAAGCCGTGCTCCTTTCTTTCAATTCAACAGGAGCTTTGGGAGCCTCTAATTCGAGGTAATTCTCCATGGCAACGTTTCAGTCAATCAGAGTTGACTTTCTTTTTTAATAATCTTTATTGTCACAAATAGGCTTACATTAACACTGTCATGAAGTTACTGTAAAAAGCCCCTAGTCGCCACATTCCGGCGCCTGTTCGGGTACACAGAGGGAGAATTCAGAATGTTCAAATTACCTAACAACTCGTCTTTCGAGACTTGTGGGAGGAAACCGGAGCGCCCGGAGGAAATCCACGCAGACACGGGGAGAATGAGCAGACTCCGACAGACAGTGACCCAAACCGGGAATCGAACCTGGGACCCGAGAGCAGTGAAGCAACAGTGCCAACCACTGCGCTACAGTGCCGCCCATTGGCACCATTTCCCCTGTAGAATAAATTGTGATCTTTGAAATTTAACATTCCTGTGTTTTTCTCGATGAGGACAAAATGAAAACGTTCAACAATGTGTCTCTTTTTGACAAGATTCAATCCTCAACAACCAAGCAACTGATTTTTAATTTACTCACACAAATATATTTTGCTTTATTTGAATGAATCAGCCCATCGTTTCAGTCTTAGAATCTGGTTCTCGCTTTTTAACACCGAACATTCCCTTTAAACACTTTGGAACCTTCAGACTGGTGTTTAACTTGTTGATATTTTTCCCTTAAAGGTGCGAATGCTCCAGTCCTTATCCAGTCTCCGAGTCTGGAACGTGTTCCAGAGGGTCAGACTGCACGGTTACAGTGCACCATGCGGAACGCCGCAGTGACACACACCGATGTTCACTGGTACCGGGAGCTGCCAGGGAAAGATACGGAGAGGGTTTTAACACATGATATAAAGAACAACACACGATGGAGTCCAGGTTTCACTGAGCGTTTCTATCCTTCCCGAGACACGTCCAATAAAACCTTCATCCTGACAATCAGCAACATGCAGCCCAGTGACACTGCCGTCTATTACTGCTCCGTGTGGGGAGATATCAGTGGGAATGGATCACAGCTGAATGTAACCAGTAAGTACAGTTTCCATGAGTCTCATGTGGTTTTACTCACAGATAGAATCTTCTTGAACTTATCTTCGAGAACCTTAATTCTTTGACTCCTTTGTTTACTCGGGTTTTTGCCAATGTGGTGCCTCGAGCTGTTTTGTTTTATATTCATACTTTATTGACAAGATGCCATCCCTAACTGCCCTGGAGAAGGTGGTGGTGAGCTGCCTTCTTGAACCGCTGCACTCCATGTGGTGTAGGTACTGCTGTTAGGGAGGGAGTTCCAGGATTGTGACCCAGCGACAGTGAAGGGACGGCGATACATTTTGTTACGACACCCTGGGCCAGCGCACGGTCAGTTCCAGCCCCACAGATCCCAGAGTCCCAACATAAGTGAATTAACCAGTAATTTGTGTATTTTCCTCAGATCTTTGACCCTTGACTTCTCCAATGAGTTACAGGCACCAGATTTGAAATTAAAACATTCGAACTGTTTATTTATAAAAGGAGTAAAAGATGAACAGATAATGGAAATAATGTAACACTGATCTACTAGTCTAACTATTCCCCAAACACCGTCCCACCCGCCACCCACATGCACACAAGACAGACACACAGGGGAGAAGGGAAAGGATCAAAATGATGGGGATTAAAATGGGTGTGAGATATTTGAGGATATTTGCTGCTGAGTTTGAGGTCCTTGTAGGCCGTGATCTCTTCAGAATACGAGGTGTTGAACCATCGGAGGGTTTGGAACCTCAAACTGGGCCATTCAGGCCGGATTCTCAGGCCGTAGGATCCCCTCTGGGGACAGGCTTCAACTTGTGTTGAGCTGAGCATTACCCACGGAAGATGCACTTCAAACCTGCTGAGTTTCTGATATGTGGTCAGCTTCAGCAGACTCACCAACAACTTGTCTCAGTTACACAGAATATTAGAGCAGCATTTTCCTGAGGCCTTTGAGAGGTCTGGTACTTTTAATGGAAGAGGAACCGGAAAGGTCCACCTCCCCAGCTCTGTATTCAGGTTTTGAGTACTCACTAACTGCTCTGTGTTCCTGAAGGGGGTTCAAACTGAAATTTGAGAGAGAATCCCCCTCTTCTGGGGGAGAGATTCAAAAGGATTCTGCTCAGCTCTGCAGTTTGGAAAAATCTGGGTTGGCCGGCACCAATTCGTCCTCCAACACGGCCGGAGACTTCTCCGCCCACACTCTCCTTGGCATTCCGTGGGCCACAACAGTTTTACGTGTTTCTGTAACATGGCCAACATGCATTGTCCCCCAGTCTCTAACTGAGACAGAATCTGAGGGTTTAGTTGAGAAGGAGGTGGTTTTGGTGGTTGAACAGGTTTGAAGTCCCCACCATGGGTGGTTAACAGACTGTCCCTGGTACTTCCCTCCAACTTGGTCGACACTCCTTGACACCTTCTCTATACCTGACTCTGTCTGTCCCTCACCACTCGCCATGTGAACCTGTCTACATCACACTCTGAGACAAATAATTCCAGATCCTAACCACTCGCTGTGTGAATCTGTCTCCACCACACTCTCAGGCAGAACATTCTAGATCCTAACCACTCGCTGTGTGAATCTGTCTCCACCACACTCTCAGACAGTACATTCCAGATCCTAACCACTCGCTGTGTGAATCTGTCTCCACCACACTCTCAGACAGTACATTCCACATCCTAACCACTCGCTGAGTGAATCTGTCTCCACCACACTCACAGACAGAACATTCCAGATGCTAACCACTCGCTGAGTGAATCTGTCTCCACCACACTCTCAGACAGTATATTCCAGATCCTAACCACTCGCTGTGTGAATCTGCCTCCACCACTCTCTCAGACAGAACATTCCAGATCCTAACCACTCGCTGTGTGAATCTGTCTCCACCACACTCTCAGACAGTACATTCCAGATCCTAACCACTGGACCTAATTACTGCTCAATGTGGGGAAGCGTCTATGGGAATGGAAGCCGGCTGAATGTAACCAGTAAGTAGAATTTCATTCCAATTACCCACAGCAATAACCTCTTCCAGATGAGTGAATTGGAGATGAGTTTGTGATGATGAAGAGCTAGGAGGTGATGTAAAGTGATCTTACTGATGGGTTCACTGTGGGGAAGAAGCTGAGCTCAGCTTCAGCAATTCCCCAAAGTTCCACATCTCTGGCTTTATCCTGAGGGGGTGTCTGGGGAGGTTAGTGCCGTGTGGCTGTTTACTGAGCTGCAGAGAAACTTTGAGCCGAGTCCGTATGTTGGACAGACATTTGGAGAGAGTGGAAAGAACATTGGGATCAATGGAGGAGGTGGAGAGACTGATCTGAGTGATGGTGTAGATGGGAATGTTGACCAGGTTTCTGAGGGTGAAATGAGGATGAGGAGGGAGCCAGGGATGGTGCCCTGGGGACACAGCAGAGGCGATCATTCAGACACTGGAGGAGAAATCCTTTGGTGCTGATATAATGTGGATGATGTGAGCAGCAGGAGTGGGACCGTGAGAGAGCAGTGCCAGGGGCTGGAATGTGGATCCGAGACTTTTAAACAGGAACCTGTGCTCAGTGGTGTTAAACAGAGTGGAGCGGTGAAAGATTCTGAGGAGGGATAGACAGTGGCCATCACATTCACACAGATATCAGTTATGATGTTGATCAGTGGAGTGCCAGTGTTGTGGGTGAGAGTGAGGACTGATTGCCGGATCAGGAGCTGGGAGTGGGCAGGAGGTGGCTCCCAATTGCAAGCAGCAAGAGTCAGTCGAATGGATGGTTTGATTGTGGAGACAAAGAAATGGCTCCGTTGCTGAGAATGTGTGTGTGAAATGAGCATGGATTGTGTGGGAGGAGTGGACAGACGGACAGATCTAAGCACAGCTGTCTTTTCACATCCAGTCATGAATGATGGTGGGGAGCTGTGACGGTCCCGGACGAGACCCCAACTTTTGTTAGGATCCCGGACAGGAAACCCCAAACAATTTACAATTCATAAAACTGTGAGGAAAGGATATTTCACCCCAGGAGTGGTGAGTCTGACCAATAGGCATCTTTTATGGTAAAACAAACCTTAATTCAAACATCCCAATGTGATATCCCATGACCTGCCCAGCGAGGACTAAACACCATCATTCACCAATTATCTACACTCCAGTGACCTTCCAAAACAGAAACTATATCCCATTGGCCATCTCTCTTAAAACAAATAAATGGTTAAATTCAACGATGACCTCACATTGACTACTCCTGAATGGCAGCTTTAAGAACAAAGAAAAGTACAGCACAGGACTGGCTCCTTCAGCTCCAAGCCTGCGCCGTCCATATTGCCCACCTAACTGAAAACCTTCTATACTTCTGGGGTACTTATCCCTCTATTCCCATCCTATTTATGGATTTGTCAAGGTGCCCCATAAACGTCACTTTCGAAGCTGCGTTCACCATCTCCTCCGACAGCGAGTTCCAGGCACCCGCTACCCTCTGTGTAATAAAACGTCCCTTGCACATCGCCTCTAAACTTTGCCCCTTGCACCTTAAACTTGTGTCCCCCAGTAATTGACTCTCCCACCCTGGGACAAAGTTTTTGCCTGTCTACGCTGTCCATGCCCCTCATAATTTTGGAGACTTTTATCAGGATGTCCCTCAACCTCCGCCGCTCTAGTGAGAACAAACCATGTTTCTCCAACCTCTCCTCATAGTTAATGCCCTCCATACCAGGCAACATCCTGGTAAACCTCTGCTATACCATCTCCAAACCCTCCACATCCTTCTGGTAGTGTGGTGACCAGAATTAAACACTGTATTCCAAGTGGCCTAACTAAGGTTCTATACAACTAGAGCATGACGTGCCAATTTTTATGCTCAATTGCCGGACCGATGAAGGCAAGCATTCCGTATGTCTTCTTGACAACCTTCTCCACCTGTTTTGCCACTTCCACTGACCTGTGTACCTGTATACCCAGATCCCTCTGCCTGTCAATATTCTCAAGGGTTCTGGCATTTACTGTACATTTCCCAAATATTTTAGACCTTCCAAAATGCATAACCTCACATTTAGCCGGATTATAGTCAATCTGCCATCTCTCTGCGCAAGTCTCCAAACGATCTATATCCTGCCGTATCCTCTGACAGTCCTCATCGCTATCCACAATTCCACCAACCTTTATGTCATCTGCAAACTTATTAACACTGTCCTCCAAACAGCAAAGGTCCTCAGCAGGTACCCCTTCACCCTGGGGTGTCCCTCAAAGATGTCGGGGATGTTTGACTGCCCCAGGATGCAGCTGTCGTGCACACTCCTGGGGAAGTGTGCACACACGAGCACGATCTCCATGTGGTGGTCGCTCACAAGTTGGAGGTTCAGAGAGTGGAATCCCTTTTTGTTGGTGAAGGGAACTCCGTGGTACCCCGGTGTGTGCAAGTGAACATGTGTGCGATCTATTACCCCCTGGATCTGGGGCGCCCAGCGATGCCCCCCCCCGCCCCCCCGCGCCGTACAGCTGAGGCAGCCGTGGGGCCGTGATTGGAGAATGGGATACACTCAGTTTGGGGGTGAGGTTGGGAGGGGTGGGTGCATGAGGGGTGAGGTTGGGGGTGAGTTGGGGGTGGGGGGAGGCTGACTGTACACAGCAGCAGAATGATTATGAGGATTCACTGTCAGGGAAAGTGATCATTCCGAGGGAAGCAGTGAGCAGGATGGGGAGGGGATTAGGGATTTTCCGGCAACATTTCTGGTGCACCGGAGCACAGAGCAGAGAAGCAGAGGAGCTGGAATGTGAGAGGAGGGATTGGGAGATGTGTGGCTCCATGAGTGGGGACAGTGTGTTGGGAGAGCCTGAGACTGGGAGGTGTAATCAGGAGCTACCGTCCATCCAGACGCACATCACTCTGCTCACTGATGTTGCTATTCCTCTTCACATTCCCAGCGGCATTCCTGTTGTTCCCTCAGTTCCTATTTCTATTATTTGGTCTCTATTTTTTTTTGTCCATGACATTTAATTTGAGCAGAAGTAAGGAACACAATGGTGGGGTGCTAGATATTACATAGATATTCCATAATAGTTAACCAGTTGTATTTGTTGCTTATTTAATTATAGTTATTTTTAATAAGAAGTTAATTATCTTTACATTTACAAACCTGGTGTCTGTAATTATTGGGCAGCTGAAGACCTCGGGTATTGTAAAATAAAAGTTAACATCAACCATGTTGTGACTTCGGGTCAAGTGGGGCTGGAATTGACCGCGCACTGGCCCAGGGTGTTGTAACAATATGTTTCAACTAATTGACATTTAACTCAGATACTTTTAACCATGAGCTGATGTGTGACTCATTTACACTTGCTCAAAGCGAGACAGAGACCGGCTGTCTGCAAACAAAAGGAATATGTTCAAGCCGTGCTCCTTTCTTTCAATTCAACAGGAGCTTTGGGAGCCTCTAATTCAGGGTAATTCTCATGGCAAACTTTCAGCCAATCAGATTTGACTTTCTTTTTAATAATCGTTATTGTCACAAATAGGCTTACATTAACACTAATGAAGTTACTGTAAAAAGCCCCTCGTCGCCACATTCCGGCGCCTGTTCGGGTACACAGAGGGAGAATTCAGAATGTTCAAATTACCTAACAACACGTCTTTCGGGACTTGTGGGAGGAAACCGGAGCGCCCGGAGGAAATCCACGCAGACACGGGGAGAATGTGCAGGCTCCGACAGACAGTGACCCAAGCCGGGAATCGAACCTGGGACCCGAGAGCAGTGAAGCAACAGTGCCAACCACTGTGCTACAGTGCCGCCCATTGGCACCATTTCCCCTGTAGAATAAATTATGAATCTTTGAAATTAAACATTCCTGTGTTTTTCTTGATGAGTACAAAATGAAAAACTTCAACAATGTGTCTCTTTTTGACAAGATTCAATCCTAAACAAACAAGTAACTGATTTTTAATTTACTCACACAAATATATTTTGCTTTATTTGAATGAATCAGCCCATCGTTTCAGTCTTAGAATCTGGTTCTCGCTTTTTAACACCGAACATTCCCTTTAAACACTTTGGAACCTTCAGACTGGTGTTTAACTTGTTGATATTTTTCCCTTAAAGGTGCGAATGCTCCAGTCCTTATCCAGTCTCCGAGTCTGGAACGTGTCCCAGAGGGTCAGACTGCACGGTTACAGTGCACCATGCGGAACGCCGCAGTGACACACACCGATGTTCACTGGAACCGGGAGCTGCCAGGGAAAGATATGGAGAGGGTTTTAACACATGATATAAAGAACAACACACGATGGAGTCCAGGTTTCACTGAGCGTTTCCATCCTTCCCGAGACACGTCCAATAAAACCTTCATCCTGACAATCAGCAACGTGCAGCCCAGTGACACTGCCGTCTATTACTGCTCCGTGTGGGGAGATATCAGTGGGAATGGATCACAGCTGACTGTAACCAGTAAGTACAGTTTCCATGATTCTCATGTGGTTTTACTCACAGATAGAATCTTCTTGAACTTATCGTCCAGAACTTAAATTCTTTGACTCCTTTGTTTACTCGGGTTTTTGCCAATGTGGTGCCTCGAGCTGTTTTGTTTTATATTCATACTTTATTGGCAAGATGCCATCCCTAACTGCCCTGGAGAAGGTGGTGGTGAGCTGCCTTCTTGAACCGCTGCACTCCATGTGGTGTAGGTACTGCTGTTAGGGAGGGAGTTCCAGGATTGTGACCCAGCGACAGTGAAGGGACGACGATACATTTTGTTACGACACCCTGGTCAGCGCACGCTCAGTTCCAGCCACACAGATCCCAGAGTCCCTACATAAGTGAATTAACCAGTAATTTGTGTATTTTCCTGAGATCTTTGACCCTTGACTTCTCCAATGAGTTACATGCACAAGATTTGAAAGTAAAACATTAGAACTGTTTATTTATAAAGAGAGTAAAATATGAACAAATTATGGAAATAATGTAACACTGATCTACTTGTTTAACTATTCCCCAAACACCGTCCCACCCGCCACCCACATGCACACAAGACAGACGCACAGGGGGGAAGGGAAAGGATCAAAATGATGGGCATTAAACTGGGTGTGAGATATTTGAGGATCTTTGCTGCTGAGGTTGAGGTCTTTGTAGGCAGTGAACTCTTCAGAATGCGAGGTGTTGAACCATCGGTTGGTTTGGACCCTCAAGCTGGGCCATTCAGGCCGGATTCTCAGGCTGTGGGATACCCTCTGGGGACAGGTTACAACTTGTGTTGAGCTGAGCGTTACCCACGGAAGATGCACTTCAAACCTGCTGAGTTTCTGATATGTGGTCAGCTTCAGCAGACTCACCAACAACTTGTCTCAGTTACACAGAATATTAGAGCAGCATTTTCCTGAGGCCTTTGAGAGGCCTGGTACTTTTAATGGAAGAGGAACCGGAAAGATCCCCCTCCCCAGCTCTGTATTCAGGTTTTGAGTACTCACTAACTGCTCTGTGTACCTGAAGGGGGTTCAAGCTGAGATTTGAGAGAGAATCCCCTTCTTCTGGGGGAGAGATTGAAAAGGATTCTGCTCAGCTCAGCAGTTTGGAAAAATCTGGTTCGGCCGGCACCGATTCATCCTCCAACACGGCCGGAGACTTCTCCGCCCACACTCTCCTTGGCATTCCGTGGATCACAACAGTTTTGCGTGTTTCTGTAACATGGCCAACATGCATTGTCCCCCAGTCTCTAACTGAGACAGAATCTGAGGGTTTAGTTCAGAAGCAGGTGGTTTTGGTGGTTGAACAGGTTTGAAGTCCCCACCATGGGTGGTTAACAGACTGTCCCTGGTACTTCCCTCCAACTTGGTCGACACTCCTTGGCACCTTCTCTATACCTGACTCTGTCTGTCCCTCGCCACTCGCTGTGTGAATCTGTCTCCAGCACACTCTCAGAGAAATAATTCCAGATCCTAACCACTCGCTGTGTGAATCTGTCTCCACCACACTCTCAGACAGAACATTCCAGATCCTAACCACTCGCTGTGTGAATCTGCCTCCACCACACTCTCAGACAGTACATTCCAGATCCTCACCACTCGCTGTGTGAATCTGTCTCCACCACACTCTCAGACAGTACATTCCAGATCCTAACCACTCGTTGTGTGAATCTGTCTCCACCACACTCACAGACAGAACATTCCGGATCCTAACCACTCGCTGTGTGAATCTGTCTCCACCACACTCTCAGACAGTACATTCCGGATCCTAACCACTCGTTGTGTGAATCTATCTCCACCGCACTCGCAGACAGTACATTCCTGATCCTAACCACTCGCTGTGTGAATCTGTCTCCACCACACTCACAGACAGTACATTCCGGATCCTAACCACTCGTTGTGTGAATCTACCTCCACCGCACTCTCAGACAGTACATTCCTGATCCTAACCACTCCCTGTGTGAATCTGTCTCCACCACACTCACAGACAGTACATTCCGGATCCTAACCACTCGTTGTGTGAATCTACCTCCACCGCACTCTCAGACAGAACATTCCGGATCCTAACCACTCGCTGTGTGAATCTGTCTCCACCACACTCTCAGACAGAAAATTCCGGATCCTAACCACTCGCTGCGTGAATCTACCTCCACCACACTCTCAGACAGAACATTCCAGATCCTAACCACTCGCTGTGTGAATCTGTCTCCACCACACTCTCAGACAGAACATTCCAGATCCTAACCACTCGCTGTGTGAATCTGTCTCCACCACACTCTCAGACAGAACATTCCAGATCCTAACCACTCGCTGTGTGGAAGAAGTTTTTTCTTCATTTTGCATTTGCCTTTTTTGCAAATTATTTTTTTGCCCTCTGTCTTAATCTTTTCAGAAAGGGGAACAGTTTCTCCCAGTCTGCTCTGGTCAGAACTCCAGTGATTTTGAACATCTCTATCAAATCTCCTCTGATCCTTCTTCTCTCCAAGGAGAATGGTCCAACTTCTCCAATATATCCCCGGAACTGAAGTCCCTCATCCCTGGATCCATTGTCTTGAATCTTTGCTGCTCTCTCTCCGATACCTTCACATCCTTCCGAATGTGCGATACCCAGAACTGGCTGTAATATTCTGATTGAGGCTGAACTAATATCTGAAGCTGAATATACTGAAGCTGCCGTGTGTGTAACATTCTGATACTTTACAGAACAATCATCCGACCAGAATCCCGGGACAGCAGATGCGATTGTTTTAAGCACGGGTATAATCCTGGCCTTTGTTGTCTTGTTCTGCTTCGCTCTGCTCACACGTTATCTTGTAAAAAAGAGGTTGCACTCTGCAAAGAACTCCACACAAGGGTAAATATGAATCATCTTGTGTCTGATACTGTTACTGCACAGGGTGATTATTTTATAACTTGCTGCTTTTAGTGAGGAGCCACATTCCCCTTGCAGCCTATCGTTCAAGTGTGTGAGCTGCTACTGTTGAGACCAACACATGTGCCAGTGCTTGACTGGTGCCAGTCATCTCCAACTGTCCTGGCATCACAACCACCCCAGTATTGACCAACAGGCACCTAACTGCTGCTGCTGAGAGCCAGGATGGTTTTCACAGTTGAAGCACTAAACCTCGCCCTTCGGACATTAGTGCTGGATAATTGCCCCCCTCGCCCTGTGTGCTGGTTCAGTGCCCGTGTCTCGCTGGCTGCACAGTCCCTCATGGTGGTTAGAACAAACAAGTGTTCATGCTCTCTGTCCAAACAGCCCATGTCGGCCTTTATCCTCCCCACAAGGAAATAGTTCTAATCATATTCACACCATATTCCAATATCTCTTCAGCTGTCTTTTTCATCACCTCCCTCTCCAATCTAATCTCAAATGATGACATTATTTCTGCCTCACCCACTAGTCTGGGTGAATCCCACATCCTCCCGACTCTGTGTCAAGATATTTATCTGCCCTATTCTAGTCTCTTCCATAAGCTTGTATCCAGAGCTCCTCAATCTTCACCCTCCCTGTAAAAGTCTGCTTCCATCTCTTCTATCCCAAGTTTAAAGAATTTTGAAGACCTTTGATCATATTGCTCTGCAATCTGGGTTCTGCTAATGATAAAAAATGTCTCCCGTCTTTCTTTGTATTTGTTTTGCTGACACCAGACCCAATCCCAGTGAATCTCTCCTGTTTCCTCACTAACGCCTGACAGCTTAATCAGCTTGGAGTGGAGAGCTCTTGAGCATGTCTTCAAAAACTGAGATAACTTTCACTGTCAGTGAACGACAGACACTCTCGGTGTTTCGTAACTAACATTCAAAACATTAAAATGTTCCAGGGAATATTTTGCAAAATGGGTGTTGACATTTCCAGGTTGTAACGAGACAGCAGTGAGTGCATGGCCCAGATAGCGGAAAATCCCAGTATTCATTGTGGATTCACTGGGAGCCCAGGGGAATCCTGACCAGTCTGGTTTGGGTGGTGTGACCATGGACATCTGCACAGTTTGCATTGCTTTGATAGAAATGAGATGGATCAGATTTCCCAGGAGAAGTCCGCACTGTTTCCAGCCCTTTCTCAAAGTGTGACATGCTTTGTGTTTATTGAGTTGGGAGGTTAATAGGGGGGTGAAAAAGGCAGATGGGACACTTGCCTTTATCAATCGGGGCATCGATTACAAAAGCAGGGAGGTCATGTTGGAGTTTTATAGAACTTTGGTGAGGCCACAGCTGGAGCACTGTGTGCAGTTCTGGGGCGAAATTCTCCGACCCCCCGCCGGGTCGGAGAATCGCCGGGGGCTGGCGTGAATCCCGCCCCCGCTGGTTGCCGAAGTCTCTGGCACCGGAGATTCGGCGGGGGCGGGAATCGCGACGCGACGGTTGGCGGGACCCCCCGTTCGATTTTCCGGCCCGGATGGGCTGAAGTCCCGCCGCTAAAATGCCTGTCCCACCGCGTAAATTAATTCACCTACCTTACCGGCGGGACAAGGTGGCGCGGGCGGGCTCCGGGGTCCTGGGGGGGGCGCTGGGCGATCTGGCCCCAGGGGTGCCCCCACGGTGGCTTGGCTCGCGATCGGCGCCCACCGATCCGCAGGGCGGCCTGTGCCGTGGGGGCACTCTTTCCCTTCCGCCTCCGCCAGGGTCTCCACCATGGCGGAAGCGGAAGTGACTCACTCCACTGCGCATGCGCGGGAATGCTGTCAGCGGCCGCTGACGCTCCCGCGCATGCGCCGCCCGGAGATGGCATTCCGCGCCAGCTGGCGGGGCACCAAAGGCCTTTTCCGCCAGCTGGCGGGGCGGAAATTCCTCCGGCGCCGGCCTAGCCCCTCAATGTTGGGGCTCGGCCCCCAAAGATGCGGAGCATTCCGCACCTTTGGGGCGGCGCGATGCCCGTCTGATTTGTGCCATTTTTGGGCGCCAGTCAGCGGACATTGCGCCGTTTCTGGAGAAATTTGCCCCTGGTAACCACATTATAGGAAGGGTGTGATCGCACTGGAGGGGGTGCAGAGGAGATTCACCAGGATGTTGCCTGGGATGGAACGTTGAAGTTATGGAGAAAGGTTGAATGGATTTGGGTTGTTTACTCTGGAGCAGAGAAGACTGAGGGGTGACCTGATCGAGGTGGACAAGAT
The DNA here is from genome assembly GCF_047496885.1 of Scyliorhinus torazame. Classification (NCBI taxonomy): domain Eukaryota; kingdom Metazoa; phylum Chordata; class Chondrichthyes; order Carcharhiniformes; family Scyliorhinidae; genus Scyliorhinus; species Scyliorhinus torazame. Next base: position 411,820,364 of record NC_092707.1, on the reverse strand, counting down.
TATGAGGGGCATGGACTGGGTGGATAGGGAGCAGCTGTACCCCTGAGATGAAAGGTCGGTTACAAGGGGACACAAGTTCAAGGTGAGGGGCAGGCAGTTTCGAGGGGATTAGAGGAAAATCTCTGGCACCGGAGATTCGGCGGTGAGGGTCTGAAACCCACTACCTGGGAGGATGGTGAGGGTCTGGAACGCGCTGCCTGGGAGGGTGGTGAGGGTCTGGAGCGCACTGCCTGGGAGGGGGGTGAGGGTCTGGAACGCACTGCGTGGGAGGGTGGTGACGGTCTGGAACGCGCTGCCTGGGAGGGTGGTGAGGGTCTGGAACGCACTGCCTGGGAGGGTGGTGAGGGTCTGGAACGCACTGCCTGGGAGGGTGGTGAGGGTCTGGAACGCACGGCCTGGGAGGGTGGTAGAGGCGGGTTGCCTCACATCCTTTAAAACGTACCTGGATGAGCACTTAGCCGTCATAATATTCAAGGTTATGGACCAAGTGCTGGTCAATGGGATTAGGTCGGCGGGTCAGGTGTTTGTCATGCATCGGTGCAGACTCGATGGGCCGAAGGGCCTCTTCTGCAGAATCTGTGTGATTCGGTGATATAAAGATTAACGTCACCAATCCTGAGCTCCCAGGAGAAAGGGAAGAGACTGAGACAGGTGCTGTCACCTTGTCCCCATCTCAAACTCCCTGTGTCCACTGCTCCTCGCTCTGGACTTTCTCTCTCACTCTCTGGGATACGGGAGGCAAAATAAATCAATCAGGGCTGAAATATTTTCTAAATGATCGGTTTATTGATATTAAGACACAAGGGCAGGGATTCCCCCAAATCGCGGCAAAGTGTTGCCGCCGGAGTAAACACCAGAGTGTTTCACGCTGGCGTCAATGGGCCTCTTGGCCCAGCGATTCTGCACCCCACAGGGGCCCAGCACGGCGCTGGAGTGCTTAACGCAGCTCCGGCTTCCGATACGGGCCCCAGCACATCCGACTGCGGATCCGCGCATGCATACGGCGGCAGGCCGCGGATCCGCGCACGCGCGCGGCTGCCGTATTCACGCCGGCCCCTGCACAACATGGCGGAGCCCTTTAGTGGCCCGGCACTGAAGAAGAAATGCCCCCCCGGAGTCTGATCCCCCACAACCCCCCCCCCCCACAAACAGGACGGCTACTGCAGCCGCGACACCGAGCGCCCGCCGGGTGAAACCATACGGGAACCATGTCGACGGAACTCGGCCGGTCGACCGCAGAGAATCGCCGTGGGGCCTCTTTCAACGGCCCCGGCCGGCGCCGCATCGACTGCGCGCTACGGGTGCCGATTCTCCAGCCGGTGGAGAATCACGTCTCGGCGTCAGACCCGATCGCGGGCGTTCTTCGCCCCCGCGCCAATCGCGATTTAAGCGTGGAGGCTCGGAGAATCCCACCCAAGATGTTTCTAAACTTATCCAGGCGTGGAAATTGGAAACAAGGGTCTTCGCTCCCTCCGGGAGACCAAAGGTTAATCGTTCATTTCTCTGATGTTACGGCTGCTTCTTGTCCCGGGTGTGAAATCATTGCAAAATGAGAAGTTTCTCAAACAACTCTTTCACTTCCAAAGTCTGAAATTAGAATAAGATGCATGAGCTTGATCAAACTTCCCAGCATGCCTTCTGATTTGGGTCACATTGTGGAGCCAATTCTGCTTATTTAGGAAATGATTCCGGATATCCGGCTCATCCGTGTCATTGTCCTTAAAAACTGGAATCAAAGGCGCATGTTGGAAAACCTAAAATCCGTCTCCGCCAAGAATGTGACCTGTTGTTCTGCAGTAACGCTGCAATGAAGCTAATGTGTGGCATTTCTTTAGGATCCCTGATGAAGACCAGAACCCTGTGTATGCAACAGTGGACGGTGAGTAAACTAATTCAACCATTGTTGCAACGCTCACCGGGAATTACTCTCGATCCCAGATACCCCTTTGATGCTGTTAGTTTTGGGATGTAATTAACATGCTAATAATTTGACCAATTTATTTGTCTGATTTGCAAAGTTTACTATTAAATACTGTAAAGCTACATCGGACAGAATGAAGATGGTTGGAGGCTGTCCCCAGCCCTGTAGCTGCAGAGTGTGAGACATACCCTCAGGGTGGCAATGTTACAGAGAGTGACCCCAAAAAGATAAACTTTCAGACATAGAAAGTCCACGGAACGGCCTCCTATATTTCACCAGCGTCTGGAATCTCCTTGTAGAGTGATCACATTGTCAGTTCTCAGAGCAATTCCTGGCAATAGAGATGGTTAAGAGTTGACCGATTAGTTTGATATGAGAGTTTTTGATTGAATCGAGAGAGAAAAACTATTTGCTCTGGCGAGTGGGTTAACAACTAGAGATCAGAGATTTAAAATCGTTGGGTAAAGATCGAGAGGGGAGATGGAGAGAAATGTTTTTCACTCAGAGAATTGTCGGGATCTGAAACGCTCGCCCTGAAAATGTGGAGGAAGCTGATTCCAGAAATCATCTTAAAAGAGAGTTGGGCAGGTACTTGCTCTGGAGGGAGAGCAGCGAAGGTTTACCAGGCTGTATCCTGGATGGTGGGACTGTCCTATGAGGAGAGACTAAGTGGGTTAGGATTATATTCATTGGAGTTTAGAAGAGTGAGAGGGAATCTCATAGAAACTTACAAAATTCTAACAGGATTAGACAGGGTAGATTCAGAAAGAATGTTCCCGATGGTGGGGGAGTCCAGAACTAGGGGTCATAGTTTGAGGATAAGGAGTAAACCTTTTAGGACTGAGGTGAGGAGAAATTTCTTCACCCAGAGAGTGGTGAATCTGTGGAATTCGCTACCACAGAAAGTCGTTTGTTAAGTAATGGGTTAAGAGACATTCCTATTAGTTGTCTTATGTTAAGTATCCAATAATTGACACTGATATGTAAAGAGGCTTCAGGTGGCCTTTGTGTCAGGTGATGTGATGTTAGAGTTTTGAGCAGAGTCTGTTGAAGTAAATTAAAGGTGTTTGTGGAAAAGGAGCAGAACTTTTGACTCTTTATACAACAGCAGCTAACCGGCTAACATAGTTGAGGTCAAAACATTGTGTAATTTAAAGAAGGAATTAGATTTTGCTCTTGGGGCTAAAGGAATCCAGGGATATGGGGGGAAGGTGGGATCAGGGTATTGAACTTGATGATCAGCCATGATCATAATGAATGGGGGAGCAGGCTCGAAGGGCCGAATGGCCTCCTCCTGCTTCTATTTTCCATGTTTCTGTGTATGTCTCAGAAATTTACAGGATTCCGGATGAAAAGCAGGAATGTGGGATTGGGCACAATGGCCCTTTAAAGAACCAGCACAGGTTCAATGGGCCGAATGGCCTCCTCCTGTTCTGTGAGTTGCTGATTTCTCTGATGAACTTTATAATGGAGAGGAGGCCTCATGTCTCCCGGGAAAACTGCCCAAGTCGCTCCGGAATTTTCATTTGCTGTCATTCCAAGTTTCCAGAGCTCGACCTTTACATGGATTTATTCTGAAGAAACATCTTTGTCTTTTCTTTCAGATAAAACACGGAGCAGCAATCAAGAGGTTGAAGAAGCTCCTTCTGCTCCTTTGGTAAGGAAATGGAAATGGGGCTTAACTGCTGTTCTTTGCTGCATTTTCGATTTGCTGCCGTTTCCCAAAATAGGCACCACATCAATTAAAGAGGAGGAGTTTGAATGTTACTGTAAGTTTACAAATCAATCCTTCTGTTCCAGACAGGAGAGTGATAGACAACCTGCTCTGATTTCCCCGCTCCACCTGTCTGTCTGCACAACGTGTTTTCAATTATTTTTAAAGTTGGTGGTGGCATATTTTTCAAATCCATGGGTTCTGTGAACCAATTTACTGATAAACTGCAGAAAACTGGAATTAACAGTAACTCAGAAGGTTAGTTCAAATCTGGGGAGGCAGTTTCATAACTTCCCACTACATCGCACACACCCTCATGCACAACCCTCTCATACACCCTCATGCACCCTCAAACAGCCGCACACTAATAAACTGCAGAAATCTGGAGTTAACAATAACTCAGAAGGTTAGTTTAAACCTGGGGAGGAAGTTTCACAACTTCCCACTCCAAACACACGCACATGCACACGTGCATGCGCACGCACACACTGACCTGATTAACACTACATCCCTGTATGCTTCACCCAATGCCGGTGTTTATGTCGTTACATTGCGTACCTTGTGTTGCCCAATACGTATTTTCTTTTATTTTATTTTCATGTACTTAATGATCTGCTGAGCTGCTCGCAGAAAAATACTTTTCACCCTGCCTCAGTACACGTGACAATAAACAAAATCCAAATCCATACACACTTTCTCTCTGTCATACACACACACACACACATCGGGCATCGGGCAGAAGATACAAAAGTCTGAGAACACAAACAGCTTCTTCTCCACTGTTATCAGACGCCTAACGACCCTCTTATGTACTGATCTGATTAATACTGCTGTATGCTTCACTCGATGCCGGTGTCTATGTATTCACATTGTGGGCCTTGTGTTGCCCTATTATGTATTTTTGTTTCTTGTACTAAATGATCTGTTTGTGCTGCTCGCAGAAAAATACTTTTCACTGTTCCTCGGTCCACGTGACAATAAACAAATCCAATCCAATCCCTACACACACACACCCTCTATCTCACACACACACCCTCTATCCCACACACACACCCTCTATCTCACACACACACCCTCTATCTCACACACACACCCTCTATCCCACACACACACCCTCTATCTCACACACACACCCTCTATCCCACACACACACCCTCTATCTCACACACACACACACTCACACACACCCTCTATCTCACACACACACCCTCTATCTCACACACACACCCTCTATCTCACACACACACCCTCTATCTCACACACACACCCTCTATCTCACACACACACCCTCTATCTCACACACACACACACTCACACACACCCTCTATCTCACACACACACCCTCTATCTCACACACACACCCTCTATCCCACACACACACCCTCTATCCCACACACACACCCTCTATCTCACACACACACCCTCTATCTCACACACACACCCTCTATCTCACACACACACACACTCACACACACCCTCTATCTCACACACACACCCTCTATCTCACACACACACCCTCTATCTCACACACACACCGTCTCTCACACACACCCTCTATCTCACACACACACCCTCTATCCCACACACACACTCTATCTCACACACACACCGTCTCACACATACACCCTCTATCCCACACACACACACCCTCTATCTCACACACACACCATCTCTCACACACACACCCTCTATCCCACACACACACACACCGCCTCACACACACACACACCCTCACACACACTCACACGCATACACCCTCACACACCCTCACACACACAAACCCTCACAAACCCTCTCACACACACACACTCTTGCATCACTGCTCTCTCCCTCACGCGTGCCACCACCCTCTCTCCTTCATTCTGTCGCAAGCTCTTTATTTCTCTTTCTTCCTCTCTCTCTCTCTCTCTCTCTCTCAAACACTGACTTGCATCATCACTGCTTATTTATATTTTCAGACATTTTTTGAAAAGTTTCTAGCACCTTCTATGTGACCAGGTTAAAGTTGGGGACAGAGTTTCTGTGGGTTTCCAACCTGAAACTTGAGCTGTCATCTTTTGAGTTGTGATTTTTTGAGGGGTGATTTTTTGAGCCTCTCCGTCCGTGAGAAAGTCACCGTGGACCCAAACTCTGGAGTGAAGTGAAAAATGTGATTCTCTCCGGCGTGATTGTTGTTTGGAATCTCCCCCCCACCCCCCCCACCCCCCGCGCCGGGGGAGGAGTGAGAATCACACGGTGTGCGATCAGGAACCTCACTGTAATACATCAGCACACCATTACCCAGCACTCTCTCCAGACCTTACCCCCTCCCTCACGGAATCTTGACTCAGCGTGACGTCCCGCCAGCATCATTTACACCAAGGCTGGCCGGGCGTGAGGCAGTCTCAGAGTCTCCACCTCACCAGAGTGACGCCGGTAACTACACCAATCACTTTTATTTCTGAGAGGCACAAGATTCCATGAGGATTCACACCGTTTTTCCCGTTGAGACTGACCACATTGGAGGCTCGGAATCTAGAAGAGCCTGTGAAGAATATTTAATTCCACAACAAGTCAGGTGCAGGATTCCAAATAAAGTGAAGGAGAAAAGAAAGAGAGAGAGGAGGGACAAAGAGACTGAGAGAAAAAGTGAAAAAGAAATTTCTGAAAATAATTTTTTCCAAATCTCCAACAATAATGAAAAGCTGAATGAATGAGACATGTCGGTTAATTGTCAATTCCAGGGGGGTTCTTTGGCAGCCATTAAGACAGACCATGCCATTAAAAACAATAACTGACATTCCAACACTGGGGACTGGATTCTCGGGCCCCCCAGACACGTGTTCCTCGGCCGCGCGCTGTTCGCTGGCAGCGGGATTCTATCATTGACGAGGTGGGGGTGAGCTGCCTTCTTGAACCGCTGCAGTCCCTGAGGTATGAGGAAATGAAATGTAAAATATTCCCTGGGACTATTTGGAAGATGGGCAAAGGAATCATCCTTTAATGTCCCGGGTTATATTTATCCCCCTAAAAAAATGAGAACTGATTGGTCATTGTCACATTGTTATTTCTGGGATCTTGCTGTGTACAAATTCACAGCTGTAGCAGAGCGACCAGAGTCAATAAAAAGCACATCCCAGCGGCCTGTCAGCATCTTCCAGTGAGAAAGGCAAAGAAGAAGAAACCATTCAGTTATTAATAATAACACCATTTGATCTGTTGACAGACATTCTTTCATTCTGTGTGGAAATAAATACTGATCAATATTTCTATTGGATTACAGTCAGGTGAAGGGGAATGCAAATATGCTGAGCTTCGATTCCATTGCCCAGGCACCAGGCAGCCGGGAGTATCACTGACTGAAAGCACAGCGGAGTATGCTGTTGTTCATCGTTCTTAAACCTCAAAACCAGCAACAATTAACCAGTGGGACAAGCAGCAGTCACCAAAACCTCACCCAATCACAATCACCTCTGCCTTTCCTGCACATTTCAACGGCTTCAATCTCTCAACAATATCAGAGCGAGATTGTAAATCCCAGACCCTGATATTACTGGACACTCAGACCCTGATATTACTGGACACTCAGACCCTGATATTACTGGACACTCAGACCCTGATAATACTGGACACTCAGACCCTCCCAGACCCTGATATTACTGGACACTCAGACCCTGATATTACTGGACACTCAGACCCTGATATTACTGGACACTCAGACCCTCCCAGACCCTGATATTACTGGACACTCAGACCCTGATATTACTGGACACTCAGACCCTGATAATACTGGACACTCAGACCCTCCCAGACCCTGATATTACTGGACACTCAGACCCTGATATTACTGGACACTCAGACTCTGATATTACTGGACACTCAGACCCTGATATTACTGGACACTCAGACCCTCCCAGACCCTGATATTACTGGACACTCAGACACTGATATTTCTGGACTCTCAGACCCTGATATTACTGGTCACTCAGACCCTGATATTACTGGACACTCAGACACTGATATTTCGGGACACTCAGACCCTGATATTACTGGACACTCAGACCCTGATATTACTGGACACTCAGACCCTCCCAGACCCTGATATTACTGGACACTCAGACACTGATATTTCTGGACTCTCAGACCCTGATATTACTGGTCACTCAGACCCTGATATTACTGGACACTCAGACACTGATATTTCTGGACACTCAGACATTGATATTTCTGGACACTCAGACCCTGATATTACTGGACACTCAGACCCTCCCAGACCCTGATATTACTGGACACTCAGACCCTGATATTACTGGACACTCGACCCTGATATTACTGGACACTCAGACCCTGATATTGCTGGACAGTCAGACCCTGATATTACTGGACACACAGACCCTGATATTCCTGGACACTCAGACCCTGATATTACTGGACACTCAGACCCTGATATTACTGGACACTCAGACCCTCCCAGACCCTGATATTACTGGACACTCAGACCCTGATATTACTGGACACTCAGACCCTGATATTACTGGACACTCAGACCCTGATATAACTGGACACTCAGACCCTCCCAGACCCTGATATTACTGGACACTCAGACCCTGATATTACTGGACACTCAGACCCTCCCAGATGCTGATATTACTGGACACTCACACCCTGATATTACTGGACACTCAGAGCCTCCAAGACCCTGATATTACTGGACACTCACACCCTGATATTACTGGACACTCAGACACTGATATTACTGGACACTCAGACCCTGATATAACTGGACACTCAGACCCTCCCAGACCCTGATATTACTGGACACTCAGACCCTGATATTACTGGACACTCAGACCCTCCCAGATGCTGATATTACTGGACACTCACACCCTGATATTACTGGACACTCAGAGCCTCCAAGACCCTGATATTACTGGACACTCACACCCTGATATTACTGGACACTCAGACACTGATATTACTGGACACTCAGACCCTGATATTACTGGACACTCAGACCCTGATATTACTGGACACTCAGGCCCTCACAGACACTGATATTACTGGACACTCAGACCCTGATATTACTGGACACTCAGACCCTGATATTACTGGACACTCAGACCCTGATATTACTGGACACTCACACCCTGATATTACGGGACACTCACACCCTGATATTACTGGACACTCAGACCCTCCAAGACCCTGATATTACTGGACACTCAGACCCTGATATTACTGGACACTCAGACCCTGATGTTACTGGACACTCAGACCCTGATATTACTGGACACTCAGACCCTGATATTACTGGACACTCAGGCCCTCCCAGACCCTGATATTACTGGACACTCAGACCCTGATATTACTGGACGCTCAGACCCTGATATTACTGGACACTCACACCCTGATATTAATGGACACTCACACCCTGATATTACTGGACACTCAGACCCTGATATTACTGGGCACTCAGACCCTGGTATTACTGGACACTCACACCCTGATATTACTGGACACTCACACCCTGATATTACTGGACACTCACACCCTGATATTACTGGACACTCAGACCCTCCCAGACCCTGGTTTTACTGGACACTCAGACCCTCCCAGACCCTGGTATTACTGGACACTCAGACCCTGATATTACTGGACACTCACACCCTGATATTACTGGACACTCACACCCTGATATTACTGGACACTCACACCCTGATATTACTGGACACTCACACCTTGATATTACTGGACACTCAGACCCTGATAATACTGGACACTCAGACCCTCCCAGACCCTGATATTACTGGACACTCAGACCCTGATATTACTGGACACTCAGACCCTGATATTACTGGACACTCAGACCCTCCCAGACCCTGATATTACTGGACACTCAGACCCTGATATTACTGGACACTCAGACCCTGATAATACTGGACACTCAGACCCTCCCAGACCCTGATATTACTGGACACTCAGACCCTGATATTACTGGACACTCAGACCCTGATATTACTGGACACTCAGACCCTGATATTACTGGACACTCAGACCCTCCCAGACCCTGATATTTCTGGACTCTCAGAAACTGATATTACTGGTCACTCAGACCCTGATATTACTGGACACTCAGACACTGATATTTCTGGACACTCAGACCCTGATATTACTGGACACTCAGATCCTGATATTACTGGACACTCAGACCCTGATATTACTGGACACTCAGACCCTGATATTACTGGACACTCAGACCCTCCCAGACCCTGATATTACTGGACACTCAGACCCTGATATTACTGGACACTCAGACCCTGATATTACTGGACACTCAGACCCTGATATTACTGGACACTCAGACCCTCCCAGATGCTGATATTACTGGACACTCAGACCCTGATATTACTGGACACTCAGAGCCTCCAAGACCCTGATATTACTGGACACTCACACCCTGATATTACTGGACACTCAGACACTGATATTACTGGACACTCAGACCCTGATATTACTGGACACTCAGACCCTGATATTACTGGACACTCAGACCCTGATATTACTGGACACTCAGACCCTGATATTACTGGACACTCAGGCCCTCCCAGACACTGATATTACTGGACACTCAGACCCTGATATTACTGGACACTCAGACCCTGATATTACTGGACACTCACACCCTGATATTACTGGACACTCACACCCTGATATTACTGGACACTCAGACCCTCCAAGACCCTGATATTACTGGACACTCAGACCCTGATATTACTGGACACTCAGACCCAGATGTTACTGGACACTCAGACCCTGATATTACTGGACACTCAGACCCTGATATTACTGGACACTCAGGCCCTCCCAGACCCTGACATTACTGGACACTCAGACCCTGATATTACTGGACACTCAGACCCTGATATTACTGGACACTCACACCCTGATATTACTGGACACTCACACCCTGATATTACTGGACACTCAGACCCTGATATTACTGGGCACTCAGACCCTGGTATTACTGGACACTCACAGCCTGATATTACTGGACACTCACACCCTGATATTACTGGACACTCACACCCTGATATTACTGGACACTCAGACCCTCCCAGACCCTGGTTTTACTGGACACTCAGACCCTCCCAGACCCTGGTATTACTGGACACTCAGACCCTGATATTACTGGACACTCACACCCTGATATTACTGGACACTCACACCCTGATATTACTGGACACTCACACCCTGATATTACTGGACACTCACACCCTGATATTACTGGACACTCAGACCCTGATATTACTGGACACTCACACCCTGATATTACTGGACACTCACACCCTGATATTACTGGACACTCACACCCTGATATTACTGGACACTCACACCCTGATATTACTGGACACTCACACCCTGATATTACTGGACACTCACACCCTGATATTACTGGACACTCAGACCCTGATATCACTGGACACTCACACCCTGATATTACTGGACACTCACACCCTGATATTACTGGACACTCACACCCTGATATTACTGGACACTCACACCCTGATATTACTGGAGAGACTGAAATTGCCCAAATGTGACACTGTGCTCAGAACATTGTTCATGGAATGAAGTCTGTAATTTGTCGAATAAGACATTATTTGCTTTGTGAATGTTGCTACAACCATTTCTGTCTCTCAGGGAACTCTACTGCCACCCACAATGCCTCCTCAGTGTAGGGAAGGCTCTCTCCCTCCCATTGTATCCCAGCGGGAATTTGGAATGTGTGAAAGGGAAATGAGGGTGGGAATTCTCCGGCTGACGGGATTCTCAGTTCCCGCTGGCTGTGTGCCATCGCCACGGTTTCCCGGTGGTGTGGGGGGGCTTCGATGGAAATTCCCATTAACAATTGGCGAGAGTAGAGAATCCGGCTGCCAGCGAACGGCGCTCCGCCGGGAAACACACGGCTGGGGAAGCGGAGAATCCAGCCCCAGATTTATTCAAATCTTTCTTGGGATGTGTGTGTCGCTGGCTCCATCAGGAATTGTTGCCCATCCCTAATTGCCTTTGGTAAGGTGGTGGTGAACTGCATTCTTGAACCGCTGCAGTTAATGAGGTGTAGGTACACCCACAGTGCTGTTAGAGTCATAGGCTCATACAGCAGAGAAAATGCCCTTCGGTCCATCGCATCTCTGCTAGTCAAAAACAACCACTGGACTATTCCAATCCCATTCCCCAGCATTTGGCCCAGAGCCTTGTCTGCCCTGGGATCGGGAAGGCACATCTAAATACTTCTTAAATATTCTGAGGGTCTCTGCCTCCACCTCCCTTTCAGGCAGTGAGTTCCAGACTCCCATTCCCCTCTGGGTGAAAAGGGTTTTCCTCACATCCCCTCTGAACCTCCTGCCCCTAACCTGGGCAGCACGGTAGCACAGTGGTTCGCACTGTTGCTTCACAGCGCCAGGGTCCCGGATTCGATTCCCGGCTTGGGTCACTGTGTGGAGTCCACATATTCTCCCCGTGTCTGCGTGGGTTTCCTCCGGGTGCTCCGGTTTCCTCCCACAAGTCCCGAAAGACATCCTTCTTCGGTAAATTGGACATTCTGAATTCTCGGTCTCTGTACCTGAACAGGTGCCGGAATGTGGCGACTGGGGCTTTTCACAGTAACTTCATTGCAGTGTTAATGGAAGCCTACTTGTGACACTAATAAATATTTTTTTTTAAAATTGAACCTATGCCCCCTGGTCATTGATCCCTCCACCAAGGGGAAAAGTTTCTTCCTGTGTGCCCCTCAGTCTCCTCTACTCAAAGGAAAACAATCCCAGTCGATTCCATCTCTCTTCATAACTAAAACTCTCCAGCCCAGGCAACATCCTGGTAAACCTCCTCTGCACCCTTTCCAGAGCTATCACATCCCTCGTAAAGCTGTGGCCAAACAAATGTTTTACACAGTTCCACTAGAGCAGTGAACCTTCCTGCTCGAACTGTTTTACACAGTTCCACTAGAGCAGTGAACCTTCCTGCTCTAAACTCTATGCCTCAGTTAATAAAGGCAAGTATACCAGAGGCCTTCTTAACCACTGTATCCACCTGCTCTGCTACATTAAGGGATGGGTGTACATGCACACCAAAATTCCTCGGAAACTCGGTGCTTCCCAGGGTTCTGCCGTTTACCAAGAACCCTCTCTTGTAAGTCCTTCTATATTTATCAAAGTCCTTCTCCCTGGAGATTTATCTACCTTTAAGCCTGCCAGACCACTCCGAACCTCCTCTCTGTCTGTGTTAATCTCTTAAATTTTATTACAGTCCTTCTCCCTGATTTCTACACCCACAAGAACATCATTCCTCAGATAAGGACATCAAAACTGCACACAATACTCCAGGTGTGGCCTCACCAATTCCCCATACAATTGTAGTGAAACATCTCTATTCCTATATTCAAATCCTCTCGCTATGAAGGCCAACCTACCATTTGCCGTCTTTCCTGCCTGTTGTTCCTGCGCGCTTACTTTCAGCGACTGACGCACGAGGACACCAAGGTCTCACTGAGTATTCACCTCTCTCAATTTACACCCACTCAAATAATAATTCCCTTCCTATTTTTGCTGCTGAAGTGGATAACCTCACATTTATCCACGTTATACTGCATCTGCCATGCATGTGCCCACGCACTCAGCCTGTCCAAATCCTGCTGAAACATCTCTGCATCCTCCTCACAGCTCAGCCTCCCACCCAACTTTGTATTGTCTGTAAATATGGAGGTACAGGAGAAACTATTCCCACTCAAACGTACATCAAGAACTAGAGGGCACACATTCACAATAATGAGCAAAAGGAGAAGTGAGCCAGAGGTTGAATGAACTTCCTGTGAGGGTGGTGGAGGGAGGTGAAATCGAGGTATTCAAAAGGGGATTGGATTGTTCTCTGGAAAGTGAGACTGTGCAAGGTTCCGGGGATAAGGCAGGGGTGTGGGTCTCGGTCTAATGTTCTTCCAGAGGGCCAGTGCAGACCTGATGGGCCGAGGGGCCTCTTTCTGCACTGGGAAGATTGTGTGAAAGATTCTGAGTGGAATGTACTTTACCTCCTGCTGAATTAAACTGTTTCAGAAATCGGGCACCGTCATGGAAATATAAACCTTCCCAGACTATAATTCCTGACACTTTAGAATCAGGTTTTAGTAAATTCTCATTTTCACAACAGCTACTAAACCCAATCTTCACTGTTTACATTTTGTTACAGAATTTGAAAGATTCCCCAGCAGATTCTGACCCAACGTACATGGTAAATATCTCTCACTACAACAAACTGGGATATGTCTGGTGATCAACATTCACCACAGGATCAAAGTTTCCTCTTTCGACATAGAGTAAAATAAATCCCTTTTTCCCAGAAGCCGCTATGATTAGAATGTAGAACATTTTCAAATAAGCCTCTCATTGTGCACGTGTTACACAATCACAATTTCTAACATGTCTCTATTTTCCCTCAGGCATTACAGCAACCAACTTCATCTGTATACAGTGAGATTAAAGGTATGTTTCTATCGCACTGAACAGAGGTTCAGGAAAAGCAGGTGGATTCTGTCACGTTCTGTATAAATGGTGAAACTGTGGGAAAGCCTGACTCAAAATGGACCCATATCAGCAACACTGCAGAGAATGGATAGAGAGCAGTGAGTCCAGTGTGGAATGGACCATGATTAGCCCCGTGTGGTAATATATGTAATGTTGTGTGTACAAAGAACAAAGGACAGTACAGCACAGGGACAGGCCCTTCGACCCTCCGAGCCTGCACCGATCGTGATGCCTGTCTGAACTAAAACCTTCTGCAATTCCGGGGTCCATATCCCTCTATTCCCATCCTATTCATGTATTTGTCAAGATGCCTCTTAAACATCGCTATCGTATCTGCTTCCACCACCTCCTCCCGCAGCGCGTTCCAGACACTCACCACCTTCTGTGTCCAAAACCTGCCTCGCACATCTCCTCTGAACTTTGCCCCTCGCACCTGTGACCCTGGGTAAGTGACTTTCCCACCCTGGGCAAAAGCGTCTGACGTTTCACTCTCTCCATGCTCCTCATAATTTTATAAATCTCTGTCAGGTCGCCCCTCCGCCTCCGTCATTCCAATGAAAACAATCCGAGTTTATCCAACCTCCCCTCATAACGAATACATAGAAACAGAGAAAATAGAAGCAGGAGGAGGCCATTCGGCCCTTCGAGCCTGCTCCCTCATTCATTCTGATCATTGCTGATCATCAAGTTCAATACCCTCCAGACCAGGCAACAACCTGGTAAACCTCTTCTGTCCTCTCTCCAAAGCATCCACATCCTTCTGGTAGTGTGGTGACCAGAATTGTACACAATATTCCAAATGCGGCCTAACTGAGGTTCTGTACAGCTGCAGCATGACTTGCCATTTCTTATACTCAATGCCCCGATGGATAAAGGCAAGCATGCCGTGTGCCTTCTTGACTACCCTATCCCCCTGTGTTGCCACTTTCAGTGACCTGTGGACCTGTACGCCCAGATCCCTCTGCCTGGCAATGCTCTGAAGGGCTCTGCCATTTACTGTGTTATTCCCACCTGGATCAGACCTTCCAAAATGCATTACCTCACATTTATCCGTCATATCTCACCAATCGATACACACATATTCACAGGTACAAAGATAGACCTAAATGTCTACAAACAGACACACATTCCCAAATGTACATCGACACACAGACATACAGACACGTGTACACGTTCACATATACTTACACACAGATATTCAATAACGTGTACACACACATTTCCAGCCATGATTCCCAGTGTATGGAGTGGGAATACTGAACTATTTTCCTTTCATATCCACTCAGTGTTCAGACCAACTGTAGCCCCGACTGTCATTCCATCTGGGATCAGCTCACTCTGTGCAGGCTGGAGATGGAGTCTGGGAGTTTCCCGTCATTAAGAACAGAGTTACAATCTGGACAAACTCCTCAGAGGAGCTGAAATTATCCTTTATTCTCACGTTGGCTGCAGCTTGAGTTTTGGAAACTAATCTATTTTTAATTTTGTTTGAACAGGCAACAGACAAGCTCCCGGCTCCTGAACTACAGAAAATATCCTTCGATATGGCACCATTCCGAGGCCAGGAGCATAAGGACGATTAGGAACATGATCAAAACAGTGTCCTTATATCAGAGATCAACTCCTTACACTCACATTCTTCCCACATCCCCAATTCTACCCACCACCTTTTTCCATTTCCCCAGGCTGCACGATCAGCTTCTCCCCAATCTATCTCCCTTTATCCCTGTCCCTTTGGTAATTTAAAAGATATAGCCAGCTTTCCGCAAGGAGTTGAAAACTGCAGGAGAGATGGGGTCAGAATCTCAGGAAAACCCAGTCTTATTCAAGTGAGAATGCAGAGTGCTGGGCCACGCTCTTGAAAAGGGTTTTTTGGGTTATTGGATTGTGTTTTTGAATTGGAACAGTTAAGGGGGAATTCATTCAGGGTTATACATAGATTACTGTCGCTGTGTGGTGTCTTTATGTTTGTAATTGATAAAAATTCTTGCTGTGTGTTTATATATAAATGTTAACTAAGTTCTTGGAACAAAGCTTGTTTTGATTAAAGTGTCTGGGAAGACTGATGAATCACACCCAAAGGCTCTTGTGCTCAACCTTGCCAAATTCAACAGAACGATTGTAGGTCAGGTGGACTTCATAATATACTTTGGAGTTTCTAAGCCCTGGCCCATAAAATTAGACAGAACATTCCAGACCCTAACCACTCGCTGTGTGGCTCTGCCTCCACCACACTCTCAGACAGAACATTCCGGATCCTAACCACTCGCTGTGTGAATCTGCCTCCACCACACACTCAGATAGAACATTCCGAATCCTAACCACTCGCTGTGTGAATCTGCCACCACCACACTCTCAGGCAGAACATTCCGGATCCTAACCACTCGCTATGTGAATCTGTCTCCACCACACTCTCAGATAGAACATTCCGGATCCTAACCACTCGCTGTGTGAATCTGTCTCCACCACACTCTCAGACAGAACATTCCAGATCCTAACCACTCGCTGTGTGAATCTGCCTCCACCACACTCTCAGACAGTACATTCCGGATCCTAACCACTCGCTGTGTGAATCTGTCTCCACCACACTCTCAGACTGAACATTCCGGATCCTAACCACTCGCTGTATGAATCTATCTCCACCACACTCTCAGACTGAACATTCCGGATCCTAACCACTCGCTGTATGAATCTGTCTCCACCACACTCTCAGTCAGAACATTCCGGATCCTAACCACTCGCTGTGTGAATCTGTCTCCACCACACTCTCAGTCAGAACATTCCGGATCCTAACCACTCGCTGTGTGAATCTGCCACCACCACACTCTCAGACAGAACATTCCGGATCCTAACCACTCGCTGTGTGTATCTGTCTCCACCACACTCTCAGTCAGAACATTCCAGATCCTAACCACTCGCTGTGTGAATCTGTCTCCACCACACTCTCAGACAGAACATTCCAGATACTAACTACTCGCTGTGTGGATCTGTCTCCACCACACTCTCAGACAGAACATTCCGGATCCTAACCACTCGCTGTGTGAATCTGCCTCCACCACACTCTCAGATGGAACATTCCGGATCCTAACCACTCGCTGTGTGAATCTGTCTCCACCACACTCTCAGACAGAACATTCCGGATCCTAACCACTCGCTGTGTGAATCTGTCTCCACCACACTCTCAGACAGAACATTCCGGATCCTAACCACTCGCTGTGTGAAAAGCTTTCTCCTGTGCTTCAGTAACTGCTCTCTCCACCTGTCCTGCCACTTTCAATGATTTCTGCACATTAACCCCAGCTCGTGCCTGTCCCCCACACTCTCTACACTTCATTCCACTTTCTATTCTGGTTTAGCTCAAAAATAATCTGCCAGGCGATCCTTTCCTGCTCCTAATTCTGACTCCTTGAGCACTGCCAGTTGTGGCTCAGAGTAACTGAGTGACCTGGCATGACTACATCCAAATGATTCATTGAGTGGGAAGAGATCGGAAGGGTGTGGAATTACTGACACCAGAAGTGTGGTCAGATGGTCAATAGGATAGCGGAGGTTTGTGTGGAAATTTAAGAAATTCTAGGTGCTGTTTATTACAGTAAAGTTCAGTGTTTAGGCCTCCTCATTCTCAGCCCATAGTTTTTCAGTTTATTTTAGATTTTTCAGTCAGTTTGTACCAGATTTTGAGTGGAAGATCCAAGTGTGCAGTGTACGTCTGATTACATCATGTTGTGTCGAATATAAGGCCCAGAAACAGATCATTCAGCACAATGAGCCCATGCAGTCCATGTCCAAATGCAGCAAGACCTGGACAATATCCAGGCTTGGACTGACAAGTGGCAAGTTACATTTATACCACACAAGTGCCAGTCAATCAACATCTCCAACAAGAGAGAATCTAACCATCGCCCCTTTACAGTCAATGGCATCACCATCACTCATCCCCACTATCAACATCCTGGGGGTTACCATTGACCAGAAACTGAACTGGATCAGCCATATAAATACTGTGGCTACCAGAGCAGGTCAGAGACTGAATTCAGCAGCGAGAAACCCACCTCCTGTCTCCCCAAACCTTGTCTTTCATCCACAAGGTACAAGTCAGGAGTGTGATGGAATACTTTACACTTTCCTGGATGAGAGCAGCTCCAACAGCACTGAGCAAACCGAAGACCTTCCAAGACAAAGCAGCACGCTTGATTTACACCCCAGCCACCAGCCTCAACATTGTCTTTCCCCAGCACGGACACACAGTCGCAGCCGTCTGTACCATCCACAAGATGCACAGCAGCAACTCACCAAGGCTCCTTTGACAGCATGTTCCAAACCTGTGACCTCTACAATCTAGAAGGACAAGAGCAGCAGATACCTGGGATCACCACCATCTGCAAATTCCCCTCCAAGTCACTCACCATCCTGACTTGGAAATATATCGCTGTTCCTTCACTGTCGCTGGGTCAAAATCCTGGAACTCCCTCCCTAACAGCACGGTGGGTGTACCTACTTCACATGGACTGCAGCGTTTGAGAAGGCAGCTCACCCCCACCTTCACAAGGGGCAGTTAGGGATGGGCAATAAATGCTGGCCTAGTCAGCAACACCCACATGGTGTGAAAGTATTTAAATAACAGTCCATGCCGGTATTTATGCTCGATTTGAACCTCCTGCAATCCTTTCCCATCAAACCATCAACATATCCTGCCTCATCCTTATTTGTTTACTTCACTTCCCCAAAACTGTTTGTCTGCCACTTACTTCAATTCGGAAATAGAGAGGGTTCCAAGTTATTTGTATTTGTGGGGATACAAAGTAAGTTATAGTTTCAAATAAGCTGAATTTTGTGTTTCTGTATTTGTGTGCTAAAAATGAAATAAAACTTCAATTTTAATCTCATTTCTTAAAAGTTGCCTGAAAATCTGTCGGTTGGTTTCGATGCCTGCATTGTAATGATGGTTTTACAAAACAGTGAACAAAAACTAGGCTGTTGCTTAGTAACCAGAAGCCCAGACAAAGACAGTGAGAGCAGTTAGTTCAGGAGAAAGAAGGTAAACGGGGAGTAAGCAGATTTCACAGAAACTGCTGGAACAGACAGCACCATACACAGGGACAGAAAGACACTCCCAAGATAAAGAACAGCAAGTCCTAGAAACCAGGGATTGGGAAAGAACAGAGTTCCAGGAAAACTGTGAAGGCAAAGGAAAGATGAAGAGGAATCTGGAAAAAGGTTCTGTTCAGTGAAGTCAGGAGCAGAGAGAAAGGCTCCCAGTTAAGGTACAGACCTGGGGCATGGCGGCTTGCGAGATGGTAACAACTTATACAGCCTGTGAAAAAGTGGCATTCTGTTGGCACAGCTGGGAACCTGGGGAATTGTGTGAAAGCTTGAAGGCACATGACAATCCAGGGCAGGGGAATACCTGAAGGAGAGTTTGGAACCCTGGAGGTGAATCCTTGGTGAGAACACAGATCCAAAGTTGGCTCAGTAACAGGAAACAAAGGGGAATGGCCAATGGCTGCCCTTGCGAATGGGAAGCTGTTTCAATTGTTGTTCCGCAGGGCTTGGTGTTGGCACCCCTGCTGTTCGTTTTATATATTAACAATTTGGACTTGAACATGGGGTGATGGGGGCAAGATTGGGAAATTTGCAGACAACACACAAATTGTCAGTGCAGTCGATGGTGTAGCGGATAGCTGTCAGCACCAAAATTATATCGGTGGGTTGGTGGAGTTGGCAGAGATTAATCAATGTTTTATTCTTTAGTTAAAAGTTCATGGGCAGTCCTGTGACTCTGTTCTGTAATCTGCCAATTAAGTATCGAAACAGAAATAGCGGGATTCTCTGTCGGCCGACGCTGGAATCAGGAAAGGCGATTGGGCGGAGAAACGGTCGTGAGGCCAAAATGGTGGCCGTTGCTGGCTGCCCGACAGAATGCCGTGCTCCGGTGCCTCAACCGCGGTGTCAATGCGTTCTACTCTGCACGTACAGTAAACGCCGTTCACATATCATTAGCGGCCTGAGCCGGTATTCACCGGGGCTTCCGCGATGCTCCGCCTCCACCGGGAGGAATTACCGACGGCGTGTTTCACTTGTGGTTTCAACAATCGGGAAACAGGCTCCGTGGCTGCTGAGGGAGGGAGAGGGGGCACGAAAAGTGTCCAATATCGCTATAGTGTGCTGATAGTTGTGCCGCCGGCCGGGGAACTTCTGCCAGGGTCTCGGGGGAGTACCGGGGGGCAGCCAAGAGGTGGGGCCGGGCTGGACGGGCACGGAACACCATTGCCGCAGCCGGCAAGGCAGCCACGCGGCTGTGCACGCTGCCGACTGCTCACTGTGAACTTAGTGCCACAGGACTCACCAGGCCACCTCCCCCCCCCCCCCCCCCCAAGTATCCTCTGGCCGCAGCTGACCCAGCAGCGGGATGGGCGCGCTCCAGCACAACCGGTGCCATCCTATTGGCTGGGATGAGTGTGTGTGGGGAGTGGAGTGCGAATATGCAGCTACAGCTTGTCAGCCTCTCGAGTGTCAATCCCGACTCCGGCATATCCAACACCGTTTCCCATTGGAATCGCTCGTGTTCCACAGGGTGCCGCGCTAGCCCCGGAGCACAGTCAGTTCAGGTGAAAGAAGGTAACCACTCTGATACCAGCACGGTAGCACAGTGGTTAGCACACTTGCTTCACAGCTCCAGGGTCCCAGGTTCGATTCCGGCTTGGGTCACTGTCTGTGCGGAGTCTGCACATCCTCCCCGTGTGTGCGTGGGTTTCCTCCGGGTGCTCCGGTTTCCTCCCACAACCCAAAGATGTGCAGGTTAGGTGGTTGCTCGTGGTAAATTGCCCTTAGTGTCCAAAAATAATAAGTGTGGTTTCTGGGTTACGGGGATAGGGTGGAGGTGCGGGCTTAGGTAGGGTCCTCTGGCAAAGGGGCTGTGCAGACTCGATGGGCCGAATGGTCTCCTTCTGCACTTGAAATTCTACGATTCTCAGATTAACGGTTGATTAATTTCTCCGGGAGCGGTGCCAGTCTTGCTGTCGTAGAATTCCATCGGTTCTATCCCGGCGTCAGCACTTAGTCTCTGAAACGGAGAATCCCGCCCAGTATCTCTCAAGCTGGGTTCCACTCTAGCGTCTGATTAGATGCACTAACATCAGCTGGCATCGTAACATTGGAACCACTCAACGTGGGAGCGAGTTCCACATTCCCATCACTCTCTGGGTAAAGGCTGCCCTCTGAATTACCCATTGGATTTATTAGTGACAGCCTGATATCGATGGCCTCTATTTTCACTCTTCACCACAAATGGACACATTCTCTGTTTACTCTTTCAACACCTGCCATCATTTTAAAGATGTTGATCACTCATTTGTCTTCTCTTTTGAAGAGAAAGGGCCCCAGCCTAATTATCTTTTCCCAATTGGAATAGTTTCCAGTCCTGGTGTGAACCTTGTAAATCCTCTTTGCACCTTCTTCAAAGCCTCTATATCATTTAGTCCATGAAAAGAGAATACGTAACAGGTCAACACAAGGTACACAATGTAGTGGGAGAATGATGTTTTAAGAGATAAGTGGTTATATAAGATGTAAGAAGAGGATCTGTGTGAGAGAGCTCCATCCTTCAACAACTAGAATGGACAAGTCTTGGCAGCCTTGTAGGCCTCAGCGACCCTGACATCCGATCCGGTTTCATCACCGGAACCACCAGCCCCGCATAGTTGCTAAAACAAAGTGGCTGAATTATACGTAGGCTCTCCAATCGCTGCAGTTCACCCTCGACCTTCCCAACAATAGCATGAGGGACTGGCCAAACCCTGAAAAAACAGGGCTGGGCCTGCGGATCCACTTGGATTTTCACCACGTCCCCCTTCGTTTTCCCAAGGCCCAGCCCGAAAACACGCGGCACCACTGAGACAGCAGCACCTGTATCCAACTCCATTTGGATTCAATGTCCATTGATCGGCACAGGGATGTGAATCGGTGCCACCCTTGGTGCAGCCACACACTTCAGCTACACTTCCAACTTGTCTCCAGCTTCTTCAATACGGGGCTGCACCTAACTCATCCCGGGCGGGCAGGGCATTGTCCATCACGCTGCCGGCAGCCTCGGCGGCCTTGGTGGCCTCAGAGACCCTGACATCCACACTCCTCGCCGGGGGAGGAGTTGGTACCTCTCGGATCTGGACAGGGTGTGCAGAGTGGCTCAGGGTCTCTATAACTCAGTTCCGCAGCATCGCGGCGGTCCATTCTAGCTCTTGTTGTTCCCAAAGGGAGGAGAATTTGGTTTCAATGATTTTCAATAAATGTTTCCACCATTTACATTTTTGCAGCAAATGTGTCCCTCGCTGTGTGAACTCTTCATGTTAAACCAACTTAATGTGGGCAACTTGCACTCAGTGAATCAGAAACGTCACTTATCAAAATCCACCCAGAAGGGGAGCAGCTATTGGCTCATTGTCGCTGCTTCCTCTTTAACTTCGTTACCTCCTGTGAAAAAGGAGATTAAAGCAGCTTCTGTCGGCTGGGACACTTTGTGTTTCAATGTATTTACTGGACCTGCAATAAACGGTGTGGATAAAGAGGATTGTTATTCTGTTGAGATGATCAGTAAATCTCTTTTTGCTGTGACTCTGTCACTCTGTGTTTCTGGGGGTAAGTACAAGTTTTAGTTTGGTTTGGAGAAGTTTAACTTGTTCTAAAAGAACTCTCCCTGGTTTGTGCTGCGGTGTCTCTGCACCTGTAACTTGTGTGAATTCTAGAGTTAGAACATTCAAACTGGACATGAGAGTTTCAGCAGAATTTATCACCACATTGAGAATGTTCAGTGCACCTGACACAGAGTTACACAGACTGGGAACACGGGTCAGAAAACTCGGTTTCCCATTCTTCTCTGTTACTCATTTAATGTGACAATGGGTTTGAGTGACAGTCTGCACATTGAGTGGGTGTATTTAGGAAGGATTGAATTAATGTGCACATTAAGTGGATGTATTTGGGGTGGTTGAATTAACCTTCACATTAAGTGGGTGTATTTAGGAAGGATTGAATTAATCTGCACATTAAGTGGGTGTATTTAGGAAGGATTGAATTAATCTGCACATTAAGTGGGTGTATTTAGGAAGGATTGAATTAATCTGCACATTAAGTGGGTGTATTTAGGAAGGATTGAATTAACCTTCACATTAAGTGGGTGTATTTGGGGTGGTTGAATTAACTTTCACATTAAGTGGATGTATTTGGGGTGGTTGAATTAACCTTCACATTAAGTGGGTGTATTTGGGGTGGTTGAATTAACCTTCACATTAAGTGGATGTATTTGGGGTGGTTGAATTAACCTTCACATTAAGTGGATGACACAAAGATTGGTCGGGTGTTTAACAGTGAGTTTGAGCTACTTGGGTTACAGGAAGATATATACGGGATGGTCAAATGGGCAAAAAAGCAGCAGATGGAATTCACCCTGAAAAGTGTGAGGTGATCCACTTTGGAAGGAGTAATGTGACAAAGAAGTATTAAATGAATGGCCTGACACTGGGACGTTCCGAGGAACAAAGGGACCTGGCCGTGTTTGTCCATAGATCTCTGAAGGCAGACGCGCAGGCTAATCGGGTGGTAAAAAATGCATATGGGACACTTGCCTTTATCAATCGAGGCATAGATTACAAAGGCAGGGAGGTCGTGTTGGAGTTGTATCGAACTTTGGTGAGGCCACAGCTGGAGTACTGTGTGTAATTCTGATCGCCACATCGCAGGAATGATGATTGAACTGGAGGGGCTGCAGAGGAGATTCACCAGGATATCGCCTGGGGTGGAACGTTTAAGTTATGGAGAGAGGTTGGATAGGATTGGGTTGTTTTCGCTAAAGCAGATAAGACTGAGGGTGACCTGATCGAGGTGCACAGGACTATGAGGGGCATGGACAGTGTGGACAGGGAGCTGCTGTACCCCTTCGTTGAAGGGTGAGTTATGAGGAGAGATAAGTTCAAGGTGAGGGGCAGGAGGTTTAGGGGGGGTTTGAGGAAAAACCTGTTTACCCAGAGGGTGGTGAGGGTCTGGAACGCACTGCCTGGGAGGGTGGTAGAGGGTCTGGAACGCGCTGCCTGGGAGGGTGGTGAGGGTCTGGAACGCACTGCCTGGGAGGGTTGTGAGGGTCTGGAACGCACGGCCTGGGAGGGTGGTGAGGGTCTGGAGCGCACTGCCTGGGAGGGTGGTGAGAGTCTGGAACGCGCTGCCTGGGAGGGTGGTGAGGGTCTGGAATGCGCTGCCTGGGAGGGTGGTGAGGGTCTGGAACGCGCTGCCTGGGAGGGTGGTGAGGGTCTGGAACGCACTGCCTGGGAGGGTGGTGAGGGTCTGGAACGCACTGCCTGGGAGGGTGGTGAGGGTCTGGAACGCACTGCCTGGGAGGGTGGTGAGGGTCTGGAACGCACTGCCTGGGAGGGTGGTGAGGGTCTGGAACGCACGGCCTGGGAGGGTGGGAGAGGCGGGTTGCCTCACATCCTTTAAAAAGTACCTGGATGGGGACTTAGCCGTCTTAACATTCAAGGTAATGGGCCAAGTGCTGGCCAATGGGATTAGGTCGGCAGGTCAGGTGTTTTCCATGTGTGGGTGCAGACTTGATGGGCCGAAGGGCCTCTTCTGCACTGTGTGAATCTGTGATTCTGGGCTTAGCTTCACTGCTGCTGTAGAATGTCAGCCTGCGCTCTCACCAGATCTGTTTCACAGACAGAATACAGTCAGGAACATCCTCATCATCTCCCAACCTGCCGATCAAAGGGACAGGCTCTCTGCCGGGAATGGGATTGGTTAATCTTCCAGAGTTCAGTCCTGCCTTCTCAGAACAAGAAGTGCAAACCGGGCCAGAAAGGGGAAGCACCATTTTCTGCATCAAAGTGGAGCCTCACTGTCCTTGTGATATTGTGATGATCCAAGGGTGATTGCAGAGTGTGGACCCTCCACAGTGTCCTGTAGAGATGGGGGTGGGAAAAATATATCTTCATCTTATTGGGAGTTCTTTTCTGCCTGATTTAACAAGGTCAGTTTTGTGTGAGAAAAGCACACGAGGGATTTAGTACAAATATTTTGCATATTCTCAGGAGAAATATCAGATGGAAATTATACCCCGTTCATCTTGAAATCCTGGATTGCCGAATCCAGTTTGAAACAATCAGACGGGGAGATCAGGGATACCGAAGGTTAGATTAGTTTCAGTGAAGAAAATATGGAAACCAGTTGAACTTTTGTCTGTTGTATTTCCCCCTGAAATACAGTCTCAGTAATGAGCAGTGTGTTCAGCAGCAACATCAGTCTGTCCTGTTGTATTTCCCCCCCTGAAATACAGTCTCAGTAATGAGCAGTGTGTTCTGCAGTAACATCAGTCTGTCCTGTTGTATTTCCCCCTGAAATACAGTCTCAGTAATGAGCAGTGTGTTGTGCAGTAACATCAGTCTGTCCTGTTGTATTTCCCCCTGAAATACAGTCTCAGTAATGAGCAGTGTGTTGTGCAGTAACATCAGTCTGTCCTGTTGTATTTCCCCGTGAAATACAGTCTCAGTAATGAGCAGTGTGTTCAGCAGTAACATCAGTCTGTCCTGTTGTATTTCCCCCTGAAATACAGTCTCAGTAATGAGCAGTGTGTTCTGCAGTAACATCAGTCTGTCCTGTTGTATTTACCCGTGAAATACAGTCTCAGTAATGAGCAGTGCGTTCTGCAGTAACATCAGTCTGTCCTGTTGTATTTCCCCCTGAAATACAGTCTCAGTAATGAGCAGTGTGTTCAGCAGTAACATCAGTCTGTCCTGTTGTATTTCTCCCTGAAATACAGTCTCAGTAATGAGCAGTGTGTTCTGCAGTAACATCAGTCTGTCCTGTTGTATTTCCCCGTGAAATACAGTCTCAGTAATGAGCAGTGTGTTCAGCAGTAACATCAGTCTGTTCTGTTGTATTTCCCCCTGAAATACAGTCTCAGTAATGAGCAGTGTGTTCAGCAGTAACATCAGTCTGTCCTGTTGTATTTCCCCCTGATATGCAGTCTCAGTAATGAGCAGTGTGTTCTGCAGTAACATCAGTCTGTCCTGTTGTATTTGCCCCTGAAATACAGTCTCAGTAATGAGCAGTGTGTTCTGCAGCAACATCAGTCTGTCCTGTTGTCTTTCCCCCCCTGAAATACAGTCTCAGTAATGAGCAGTGTGTTCTGCAGTAACATCAGTCTGTCCTGTTGTATTTGCCCCTGAAATACAGTCTCAGTAATGAGCAGTGTGTTCAGCAGCAACATCAGTCTGTCCTGTTGTATTTCCCCCTGATATACAGTCTCAGTAATGAGCAGTGTGTTCTGCAGTAACATCAGTCTGTCCTGTTGTATTTGCCCCTGAAATACAGTCTCAGTGATGAGCAGTGTGTTCAGCAGCAACATCAGTCTGTCCTGTTGTATTTCCCCCCCTGAAATACAGTCTCATTAATGAGCAGTGTGTTCTGCAGTAACATCAGTCTGTCCTGTTGTATTTGCCCCTGAAATACAGTCTCAGTAATGAGCAGTGTGTTCAGCAGTAACATCAGTCTGTCCTGTTGTATTTCTCCCTGAAATACAGTCTCAGTAATAAGCAGTGTGTTCTGCAGTAAAATCAGTCTGTCCTGTTGTATTTCCCCGTGAAATACAGTCTCAGTAATGAGCAGTGTGTTCAGCAGTAACATCAGTCTGTCCTGTTGTATTTCCCCTCCCTGAAATGCAGTCTCAGTAATGAGCAGTGCGTTCTGCAGTAACATCAGTGTGTCCTGTTGTATTTCCCCCTGATATACAGTCTCAGTAATGAGCAGTGTGTTCAGCAGTAACATCAGTCTGTCCTGTTGTATTTCCCCCTGAAATACAGTCTCAGTGATGAGCAGTGTGTTCAGCAGTAACATCAGTCTGTCCTGTTGTATTTCCCCCTGAAATACAGTCTCAGTAATGAGCAGTGTGTTCTGCAGTAACATCAGTCTGTCCTGTTGTATTTCCCCCTGATATACAGTCTCAGTAATGAGCAGTGTGTTCAGCAGCAACATCAGTCTGTCCTGTTGTATTTCCCCCTGAAATACAGTCTCAGTAATGAGCAGTGTGTTCTGCAGTAACATCAGTCTGTCCTGTTGTATTTCCCCCTGATATACAGTCTCAGTAATGAGCAGTGTGTTCAGCAGTAACATCAGTCTGTCCTGTTGTATTTCCCCCTGAAATACAGTCTCAGTAATGAGCAGTGCGTTCTGCAGTAACATCAGTCTGTCCTGTTGTATATCCCCCCCTGAAATACAGTCTCAGTAATGAGCAGTGTGTTCAGCAGTAACATCAGTCTGTCCTGTTGTATTTCCCCCTGAAATACAGTCTCAGTAATGAGCAGTGCGTTCTGCAGTAACATCAGTCTGTCCTGTTGTATATCCCCCCCTGAAATACAGTCTCAGTAATGAGCAGTGCGTTCTGCAGTAACATCAGTCTGTCCTGTTGTATATCCCCCCCTGAAATACAGTCTCAGTAATGAGCAGTGCGTTCTGCAGTAACATCAGTCTGTCCTGTTGTATATCCCCCCCTGAAATACAGTCTCAGTGATGAGCAGTGTGTTCAGCAGTAACATCAGTCTGTCCTGTTGTATTTCCCCCTGAAATACAGTCTCAGTAATGAGCAGTGTGTTCAGAAGTAACATCAGTCTGTCCTGTTGTATTTCCCCCTGAAATACAGTCTCAGTAATGAGCAGGAAGTTCTGCAGTAACATCAGTCTGTCCTGTTGTATTTCCCCCTGAAATACAGTCTCAGTAATGAGCAGTGTGTTCAGCAGTAACATCAGTCTGTCCTGTTGTATTTCCCCCTGAAATACAGTCTCAGTAATGAGCAGTGTGTTCAGCAGTAACATCAGTCTGTCCTGTTGTATATCCCCCCCTGAAATACAGTCTCAGTAATGAGCAGTGCGTTCTGCAGTAACATCAGTCTGTCCTGTTGTATTTCCCCCTGAAATACAGTCTCAGTAATGAGCAGTGTGTTCAGCAGTAACATCAGTCTGTCCTGTTGTATTTCCCCCTGAAATACAGTCTCAGTAATGAGCAGGAAGTTCTGCAGTAACATCAGTCTGTCCTGTTGTATTTCCCCCTGAAATACAGTCTCAGTAATGAGCAGTGTGTTCAGCAGTAACATCAGTCTGTCCTGTTGTATTTCCCCCTGAAATACAGTCTCAGTAATGAGCAGTGTGTTCAGCAGTAACATCAGTCTGTCCTGTTGTATTTCCCCCTGAAATACAGTCTCAGTAATGAGCAGTGTGTTCAGCAGTAACATCAGTCTGTCCTGTTGTATTTCCCCCCCTGAAATACAGTCTCAGTAATGAGCAGTGTGTTCAGCAGTAACATCAGTCTGTCCTGTTGTATTTCCCCCTGATATACAGTCTCAGTAATGAGCAGTGTGTTCAGCAGCAACATCAGTCTGTCCTGTTGTATTTCCCCCTGAAATACAGTCTCAGTAATGAGCAGTGTGTTCTGCAGTAACATCAGTCTGTCCTGTTGTATTTCCCCCTGAAATACAGTCTCAGTAATGAGCAGTGTGTTCAGCAGTAACATCAGTCTGTCCTGTTGTATTTCCCCCTGAAATACAGTCTCAGTAATGAGCAGGAAGTTCTGCAGTAACATCAGTCTGTCCTGTTGTATTTCCCCCTGAAATACAGTCTCAGTAATGAGCAGTGTGTTCAGCAGTAACATCAGTCTGTCCTGTTGTATTTCCCCCTGAAATACAGTCTCAGTAATGAGCAGTGTGTTCAGCAGTAACATCAGTCTGTCCTGTTGTATTTCCCCCTGATATACAGTCTCAGTAATGAGCAGTGTGTTCAGCAGCAACATCAGTCTGTCCTGTTGTATTTCCCCCTGAAATACAATCTCAGTAATGAGCAGTGTGTTCTGCAGTAACATCAGTCTGTCCTGTTGTATTTCCCCCTGAAATACAGTCTCAGTAATGAGCAGTGTGTTCAGCAGCAACATCAGTCTGTCCTGTTGTATTTCTCCCTGAAATACAGTCTCAGTAATGAGCAGTGTGTTCAGCAGTAACATCAGTCTGTCCTGTTGTATTTGCCCCTGAAATACAGTCTCAGTAATGAGCAGTGTGTTCAGCAGTAACATCAGTCTGTCCTGTTGTATTTGCCCCTGAAATACAGCCTCAGTAATGAGCAGTGTGTTCAGCAGTAACATCAGTCTGTCCTGTTGTATATCCCCCCCTGAAATACAGTCTCAGTAATGAGCAGTGTGTTCAGCAGTAACATCAGTCTGTCCTGTTGTATATCCCCCCCTGAAATACAGTCTCAGTAATGAGCAGTGTGTTCTGCAGTAACATCAGTCTGTCCTGTTGTATTTGCCCCTGAAATACAGTCTCAGTAATGAGCAGTGTGTTCAGCAGTAACATCAGTCTGTCCTGTTGTATATCCCCCCCTGAAATACAGTCTCAGTAATGAGCAGTGTGTTCTGCAGTAACATCAGTCTGTCCTGTTGTATTTGCCCCTGAAATACAGTCTCAATAATGAGCAGTGCGTTCTGCAGCAACATCAGTCTGTCCTGTTGTATTTCCCCCTGAAATACAGTCTCAGTGATGAGCAGTGTGTTCAGCAGTAACATCAGTCTGTCCTGTTGTATTTCCCCCTGAAATACAGTCTCAGTAATGAGCAGTGTGTTCTGCAGTAACATCAGTCTGTCCTGTTGTATTTCCCCCTGATATACAGTCTCAGTAATGAGCAGTGTGTTCAGCAGCAACATCAGTCTGTCCTGTTGTATTTCCCCCCCTGAAATACAGTCTCAGTAATGAGCAGTGTGTTCTGCAGTAACATCAGTCTGTCCTGTTGTATTTCCCCCTGAAATACAGTCTCAGTAATGAGCAGTGTGTTCTGCAGTAACATCAGTCTGTCCTGTTGTATTTCCCCCTGAAATACAGTCTCAGTAATGAGCAGTGTGTTCTGCAGTAACATCAGTCTGTCCTGTTGTATTTCCCCCTGAAATACAGTCTCAGTAATGAGCAGTGTGTTCAGCAGCAACATCAGTCTGTCCTGTTGTATTTCCCCCTGAAATACAGTCTCAGTAATGAGCAGTGTGTTCAGCAGCAACATCAGTCTGTCCTGTTGTATTTCCCCCTGAAATACAGTCTCAGTGATGAGCAGTGTGTTCAGCAGTAACATCAGTCTGTCCTGTTGTATTTCCCCCTGAAATACAGTCTCAGTGATGAGCAGTGTGTTCAGCAGTAACATCAGTCTGTCCTGTTGTATTTCCCCCTGATATACAGTCTCAGTAATGAGCAGTGTGTTCAGCAGTAACATCAGTCTGTCCTGTTGTATTTCCCCCTGAAATACAGTCTCAGTAATGAGCAGTGTGTTCAGCAGTAACATCAGTCTGTCCTGTTGTATTTCCCCCTGAAATACAGTCTCAGTAATGAGCAGTGTGTTCTGCAGTAACATCAGTCTGTCCTGTTGTATTTCCCGCTGATATACAGTCTCAGTAATGAGCTGTGTGTTCAGCAGTAACATCAGTCTTTCCTGTTGTATTTCCCCCTGAAATACAGTCTCAGTAATGAGCAGTGTGTTCTGCAGTAACATCAGTCTGTCCTGTTGTATTTCCCCCTGATATACAGTCTCAGTAATGAGCAGTGTGTTCAGCAGTAACATCAGTCTGTCCTGTTGTACTTCCCCCTGAAATACAGTCTCAGTAATGAGCAGTGCGTTCTGCAGTAACATCAGTCTGTCCTGTTGTACTTCCCCCTGAAATACAGTCTCAGTAATGAACAGTGCGTTCTGCAGTAACATCAGTCTGTCCTGTTGTATTTCCCCCTGAAATACAGTCTCAGTAATGAGCAGTGCGTTCTGCAGTAACATCAGTCTGTCCTGTTGTATTTCCCCCTGATATACAGTCTCAGTAATGAGCAGTGTGTTCAGCAGTAACATCAGTCTGTCCTGTTGTATTTCCCCCTGAAATACAGTCTCAGTAATGAGCAGTGCGTTCTGCAGTAACATCAGTCTGTCCTGTTGTATTTCCCCCCCTGAAATACAGTCTCAGTAATGAGCAGTGTGTTCAGCAGTAACATCAGTCTGTCCTGTTGTATATCCCCCCCTGAAATACAGTCTCAGTAATGAGCAGTGTGTTCAGCAGTAACATCAGTCTGTCCTGTTGTATTTCCCCGTGAAATACAGTCTCAGTAATGAGCAGTGTGTTCAGCAGTAACATCAGTCTGTCCTGTTGTATTTCCCCCTGAAATACAGTCTCAGTAATGAGCAGTGTGTTCTGCAGTAACATCAGTCTGTCCTGTTATATTTCCCCCTGAAATACAGTCTCAGTAATGAGCAGTGTGTTCAGCAGTAACATCAGTCTGTCCTGTTGGCTCCGCTCTAAGTTCCAACAGCTCTTTAAATCCATTCATAAAAAACAGTCCAATTCCAAAAGCAATATTGCAGCTTTCTCCTTTCCCCAGTACTTGTTGTGGAATTGTGGAGTATCTCGGTGTGTGATATTCTGCCTCGAATATACATTATCCAAATTCACAGAGTCCCAGAGTTTTTCCAGCACGGAAAGAGGCTCTTCAGCCCATCATCCCCGTGCTGACCATCCAGCACCGATCTATTCTAACCCCATTCTCCAGCACTTGGTCCGTAGCCTTGTACGTTGTGGTGTTCCAAGTGTTTATCTAAATGGTTGCTCTTTCCCACATTAAAACAGTGACTACACTTCAAAAGAACATCATTGGCTGGAAATCACGTTGAGATGTCGAGTAGATGTGTAAAGTGCTGCATAAATACAAATTGTTCTTTCTTTTACACCCAGATTATTGATGAATTCTGGCTCATTGCTCATTACTAATTCAAATGTGTCCCTAATGCGTCTGAAACATATTCTGAACACTGTTCAACCCACAGGAACCCCTGGCCACGAGCTCACACATCTACACAGAACGTTGTTACTGATGCTGATAAGAAGCTGTCATCAGCCTCAGTAGAGGCCACACACAGAGGCCTCAGGTCAGACAGGAAACAAGGGTGTAAAGAAAAGGCAGCAGCAAACCACATCCTAGAAACCACAAAGTCACCATTTACACCAGAACCTCCTCACAACAGCAAGTGAATTCCAGGTTGTAATGTCCAAGACGTTTTACTTCATTTTTCCCACTCTGTGGAGCGCACGGGAGCACAGTGGTTAGCACTGTTGCTTCACAGCTCCAGGGTCCCAGGTTCGATTCCAGGCTTGGGTCACTGTCTGTGCGGAGTCTGCAAATTAGACCATAAGACCATAAGGCAGAGGAGTGGAAGTAAGGCCATTCGGCCCATCGAGTCCACTCCACCATTCAATCATGGCTGATTTAAACTCCATTTACCCGCTCTCTCTCCATAGCCCTTAATTCCTCGAGAAATCAAGAATTTATCAACTTCTGTCTTAAAGACACTCAACGTCCCGGCCTCCACCGCCCTCTGTGGCAATGAATTCCACAGACCACCACTCTCTGGCTGAAGTTCTCCCCGTTTCTGCGTAGGTTTCCTCCGGGTGCTCCAGTTTCCTCCTGGGGCCTAACCAGCGTTTTATACAGCTCCAGCATAACCTCCCTGCTCTTCTATTCAATGCCTCGGTTAATAAAGACAAGAATCCCATTGGCCTTCTTAACCACCTTATCAACCGTTCCTGCTGTCTTCTGAGATCTGTGAACCTGCATACCAAGGTCCCTTTGATCCTCTCTACTTCCCAGGATCCGACCAGTCATTGGATATTCCTGGGCCTTGTTAGTCCTCCCAAAATGCATCACCTCACACTTTTCATGGTTCAATTCCATTTGTCACTCTTCTGCCCATCTAACCAGCCTGTCCCGCTCATGATACTAAGCTTGGCCAAAACCATCAGCATTTCCTCGTGCCGTATTCCTCTATACCCATCCTATTCATGTGTTTGTCAAGATGCCTTTTGAACGCCATTAATGTATCTGCTTCCACAACCTCCTCTGGCAACGCGTTCCAGGCACTCACCACCCTCTGCGTACAAAACCCTGCCTCTCACATCTCCTCTAACCTTTGCACACGGACCTGAAACCTATGCCTCCTGGCGACTGAACCCTCCACCCTGGGAAAGAGTGTCTGCCCATCCACTCTATCCATGCCTCTCATGATCTTGTCGATCTCTATCAGGCCACCCCTCAACCTCATGCTTCTCATGAAAACAGTCCGAGTCAATTCAGCCTCTTCGAATAGCTAACACCCTCCAGATCAGGCAACATCCTGGTAAACCTCCATTGCACCCTCTCCAAATCCTCCACATCCTTCTGGTAGTGAGGCGACCAGAATTGTGCACAATATTCCAAGCGTAGCCTTGCCAAAGTTCTATACAAATGGAGCATGACTTGCCAGTTTTTATACTCTGTGCCCCATCCAATGAAGGCAAGAATTCCATATGCTTTCTTGACTACCTTGTCCACTTGTGTTGCCACTTTTAAAGATCTGTGGACCAGCACACCCAGATCTCTTTAACTTTCTATATCCATTTACGGTATATTTCCGCTCTATGTTAGATCTACCAAAATGCATTACCTCACATTTGTCTGGATTAAACTCCATTTGCCATTTCTCTGCACAAGTCTCCAACCTATCTATGTCCTCCTGTATCTTCTGACAATCCTCAACACTATCTGCCACTCCTTGGTGTCATCCGCAAACTTACGAATCAGACCAGCGACATTTTCCTCCAAATCGTTTACGTGTACTACAAACAACAGAGGCCCCAGCACAGATCCCTGTGGAACACCACTAGTCCCAACCTTCCATTCAGAAAAGCACCCTTCTACTGCTACCTTTGCCTTCTATGACCGAGCCTGTTCTGTATCCATCTTACCACCTCATCTCTGATCCCGTGTGACTTCACCTTTTGTACCAGTCTGCCATGAAGCACCTTGTCAAAGGCCATCCACCCCCATCCCCTCATCAATCATCTTTGTCACCTCCTCAAAAAACTCAATCAAGTTAGTGAGGCACGACTTCCCCTTCACAAAACCATGCTGTCTATCGCTAATGAGTCATTTGTTTACAAATGGGTATAAATCTATCCCTGCTAATCCCCTCCAACGTTAGCTACTACTGACGTGAGGCTCACCGGCCGATAGTTTCCAGGATTATCCCTGCTACCTTTCTTAAAAAGCGCTACCACATTAGCTATTCGCCAGTCCTCTGGGATCTCACCTGTAGCCAATGAGGATACAAAGATGTGAGTCAAGGCCCCAGCAATTTTCACCCTTGCTCCCCTCAGTATTCTGGGGTAAATCCCATCTGACCCAGGAGACATAGCGACCTTAATATCTTTTGAAAGACTCAATATCTCCTCCTTTTCGATGTCACATGACCCAGACTGTCCACACACCCTACCCAAGAATCATCTTCCACAAACTCCTATTTTTTGGTGAACACTGATGCAAAATATTCATTTAGTACTTGCCCATTTCCTCTGGCTCAACACATAGATTCCCCCCACTGTCCTTAAGTGGTCCAATCCTTTTCCTGGCCACCCCCTTGCTTTTTTACTTGTGAATAAAAAGCTTTGGGATTCACCTTAATCCTACCTGCCAAGGAGGTTTCATGACCCCCTCCTCGCCCTCCTAATTTCCCGCTTAAGTATCTTCCTACTTTCTTTTTCCTCCTCAATGGTTTTGACTGTTCCCACCATTCTAGACCGTACAAAAGCCTCCTTTTTCTTTTTGACGAGGTTCACAATATCCCTCGTTATCATCTGTGAATTTACTTTCATACCTCCCACATTCTGGGTCAAAGTTAATTGGATTAGGCCAGTTTTCAGAGGCTAGATTCACAGTATAAAAGTGATCCCCCACAGTGCAGACTTTGTTTGCACTGAGTGCTGAATTTGGTGCATTTTGAGTGCTATAGTAAGAGTTTGGTGACCGAGGGAGTTAGGTGAGGAGGGAGTAAGGTGCTCCTTTCATTTTGTTTCCGACATTTCCGCAAAGAGTGAGAAGAGAGCCAGGAGTTTACAGACAGTGTAGCTGACTGGAAGCAGAATCGGAGGGCGGAGATCTAGTTAGTCCACAGGGCAGCTATATTCTGTCAGGTAAGAGGGGATGGAGGCTAGGCCAGTTGCATGCTCCTCCTGTAGGATGTGGGTGGTGAGGGACACCACCGGTGTCCCCGCTGACTATACCTGCGGGAAGTGCACCCAACTTCAGCTCCTCAAAGACCGTGTGAGGGAACTGGAGCTGAAGATGGATGAACTTCGGATCATCCGGGAGGCAGAGGGGGTGATTGAGAAGAGTTACAGGGAGGTAACCACACCCAAGGTACAGGACAAGAATAGCTGGGTTACAGTCAGGGGGAAAGGAACAAACAGGCAGTCAGTGCAGGGATCCCTCGTGGCCGTTCCCCTTCAAAACAAGTATACCGTTTTGGATGCTGTTGGGGGGGATGACCTCCCGGGGGAAGGCCCGAGCAGCCAGGTCTCTGGCACTGAGTCTGGCTCTGGGGCTCAGAAGGGAAGGGGGGAGAATAGAAAAGCAATAGTTGTAGGAGATTCAATGGTTAGGGGAATAGATAGGAGATTCTGTGGTCGCGAGCGAGACTCCCGGAAGGTATGTTGCCTCCCGGGTGCCAGGGTCAGGGATGTCTCGGATCGTGTCTTCAGGATCCTTAAGGGGGAGGGGGAGCAGCCAGAAGTCGTGGTGCACATTGGTACCAACGGCGTAGGTAGGAAAAGGGGTGTGGAGGTAATAAACAAGTTTAGGGAGTTAGGCTGGAAGTTAAAAGCCAGGACAGACAGAGTTGTCATCTCTGGTTTGTTGCCGGTGCCACGTGATAGCGAGGCTAGGAATAGGGAGAGAGTGCAGTTGAACACGTGGCTGCAGGAATGGTGTAGGAGGGAGGGCTTCAGGTATTTGGATAATTGGAGTGCATTCTGGGGAAGGTGGGACCTGTACAAGCAGGACGGGTTGTATCTGAACCAGAGGGGCACCAATATCCTGGGAGGGAGGTTTTCTGGTACTCTTCGGGAGGGTTTAAACTAATTTGGCAGGGGAATGGGAACCGGATTTGTAGTCCAGCAACTAAGGTAGCCGATATTCAGGACGCCAAAGCGTGTAATGAGGCAGTGGGGAAGGGAACACTGACAAAGGAGAGTACTTGCAGGCACGGAGATGGGTTGAAGTGTATAGACTTCAACGCAAGAAGCACCAGGAATAAGGTGGGTGAACTTAAGGCATGGATCTGTACTTGGGACTACGATGTGGTGGCCATCACGGAAACTTGGTTAGAAGAGGGGCAGAAATGGTTGTTGGAGGTCCCTGGTTATAGATGTTTCAATAAGATTAGGGAGGGTGGTAAAAGAGGTGGGGGGGTGGCATTGTTAATTAGAGATAGTATAACAGCTGCAGAAAGGCAGTTCGAGGAGTATCACCCGACTGAGGTGGTATGGGTTGAAGTCAGAAATAGGAAAGGAGCAGTCACCTTGTTAGGAGTTTTCCATAGGCCCCCCAATAGTAGCAGAGATGTGGAGGAACAGATTGGGAAACAGATTTTGGAAAGGTGCAAAAGTCACAAGGTAGTAGTCATGGGTGACTTTAACTTCCCAAATATTGAGTGGAAACTCATTAGATCAAATAGTTTGGATGGGGTGGTGTTTGTGCAGTGTGTCCAGGAAGCTTTTCTAACACAGTATGTAGATTGTCCGACCAGAGGAGGGGCAATATTGGATTTAGTTGGTAATGAAACCAATTTACTTGGTAATGAAACAGGGCAAGTGATAGATTTGTTAGTGGGGGAGCATTTTGGAGATAGTGACCACAATTCTGTGACTTTCACTTTAGTAATGGAGAGGGATAGGTGCGTGCAACAGGGCAAGGTTTACAATTGGGGGAAGGGTAAATACGATGTTGTCAGACAAGAATTGAAGTGCATAAGTTGGGAACATAGGCTGTCAGGGAAGGACACAAGTGAAATGTGGAACTTGTTCAAGGAACAGGTACTACGTGTCCTTGATATGTATGTCCCTGTCAGGCAGGGAAGAGATGGTCGAGTGAGGGAACCATGGTTGACAAGAGAGGTTGAATGTCTTGTTAAGAGGAAAAAGGAGACTTATGTAAGGCTGAGGAAACAAGGTTCAGACAGGGCATTGGAGGGATACAAGATGGCCAGGAGGGAACTGAAGAAAGGGATTAGGAGAGCTAAGAGAGGGCATGAACAATCTTTGGCGGGTAGGATCAAGAAAAACGGCAAGGCCTTTTACACATATGTGAGAAATATGAGAATGACTAGAGCGAGGGTAGGTCCGATCAAGGACAGTAGCGGGAGATTGTGTATTGAGTCTGAAGAGATAGGAGAGGTCTTGAACGAGTACTTTTCTTCTGTATTTACAAATGAGAGGGGCGATATTGTTGGAGAGGACAGTGTGAAACAGACTGGTAAGCTCGAGGAAATACTTGTTAGGAAGGAAGATGTGTTGGCCATTTTGAAAAACTTGAGGATAGACAAGTCCCCCGGGCCTGACGGGATGTATCCAAGGATTCTATGGGAAGCAAGAGATGAAATTGCAGAGCCGTTGGCAATGATCATTTTGTCCTCACTGTCAACGGGGGTGGTACCAGGGGATTGGAGAGTGGCGAATGTCGTGCCCCTGTTCAAAAAAGGGACTAGGGATAACCCAGGGAATTACAGGCCAGTTAGTCTTACGTCGGTGGTAGGCAAAGTAATGGAAAGGGTACTGAAGGATAGGATTTCTGAGCATCTGGAAAGACACTGTTTGATTAGGGATAGTCAGCATGGATTTGTGAGGGATAGGTCTTGCCTTACAAATCTTATTGAATTCTTTGAGGAGGTGACCAAGCATGTGGATGAAGGTAAAGCAGTGGATGTAGTGTACATGGATTTTAGTAAGGTATTTGATAAGGTTCCCCATGGGAGGCTTCTGCAGAAGGTAAGGAGGCATGGGATAGTGGGAAATTTGGCCAGTTGGATAACAAACTGGCTAACCGATAGAAGTCAGAGAGTGGTGGTGGATGGCAAATATACAGCCTTGATCCCAGTTAACAGTGGCGTACCGCAGGGATCAGTTCTGGGTCCTCTGCTGTTTGCGATTTTCATTAATGACTTGGATGAGGGAGTTGAAGGGTGGGTCAGTAAATTTGCAGACGATACGAAGATTGGTGGAGTTGTGGATAGTGAGGAGGGCTGTTGTCGGCTGCAAAGAGACATAGATAGGATGCAGAGCAGGGCTGCGAATTTGCAGATGGAGTTTCACCCTGAAAAGTGTGAGGTTGTCCATTTTGGAAGGACAAATATGAATGTGGAATACAGGGTTAACGGTAGAGTTCTTGGCAATGTGGAGGAGCAGAGAGATCTTGGGGTCTATGTTCATTCATCTTTGAAAGTTGCCACTCAAGTGGATAGAGCTGTGAAGAAGGCCTATGGTGTGCTCGCGTTCATTAACAGAGGGATTGAATTTAAGAGCCGTGAGGTGATGATGCAGCTGTACAAAACTTTGGTAAGGCCACATTTGAAGTACTGTGTACAGTTCTGGTCACCTCATTTTAGGAAGGATGTGGAAGCTTTGGAAAAGGTGCAAAGAAGATTTACCAGGATGTTGCCTGGAATGGAGAGTAGGTCTTACGAGGAAAGGTTGAGGGTGCTAGGCCTTTTCTCATTAGAACGGAGAAGGATGAGGGGCGACTTGATAGAGGTTTATAAGATGATCAGGGGAATAGATAGAGTAGACAGTCAGAGACTTTTTCCCCGGGTGGAACAAACCATTACAAGGGGACATAAATTTAAGGTGAAAGGTGGAAGATATAGGAGGGGTATCGGAGGTAGGTTCTTTACCCAGAGAGTAGTGGGGGCATGGAATGCACTGCCTGTGGAAGGAGTTGAGTCGGAAACATTAGGGACCTTCAAGCAGCTATTGGATAGGTACATGGATTACGGGAAATGATATAGTGTAGATTTATTTGTTCTTAAGGGCAGCACGGTAGCATTGTAGATAGCACAATTGCTTCACAGCTCCAGGGTCCCATGTTCGATTCCGGCTTGTGTCACTGTCTGTGCGGAGTTTGCACGTCCTCCCCGTGTCTGCGTGGTTTTCCTCCGGGTGCTCCGGTTTCCTCCCACAGTCCAAAGATGTGCAGGGTAGGTGGATTGGCCATGATAAATTGCCCTTAGTGTCCAAAATTGCCATTGGTGTTGGGTGGAGGTGTTAAGTTTGGGTAGGGTGCTCTTTCCAAGAGTCGACGCAGACTCAGGGGGCCGAATGGACTCCTTCTGCACTGTAAATTCAATGATAATCTATGATTAATCTAGGTCAAAGGTTCGGCACAACATCGTGGGCCGAAGGGCCTGTTCTGTGCTGTATTTTCTATGTATTCACATCCAGATCATTGATGTACACGACAGACAACAAGGGACCCAGCACCGATCCCTGTGGAACATCACTGGACACAGATTTCCAGTCACAAAAACAACCTTCAATCATCACCCTCTGCCTCCTACCACTGAGCCAGGTTTGGATCCAGTTCGACAAATTGCCCTGGATCCCATGGGCTCTTACCTTCTTCAACAGCCTCCCGTGTGGCACTTTGTCAAAAGCCTTACTAAAGTCCATGTAGACTACATCAACTGCATCATCTACACACCTAGTCACTTCCTCAAATAATTCAATTACATTTGGGAGACCTGGGCTGGAGTCTCCGTTTCTGAGACTAAGTGTTGACGCCGACACAGAATTAGTGAAATTTCACGACAGCAAAACTGCCGCCGAACCCGGGTCGATTCAGCTCCTGTGGAGGGGCAGCACCGACACCACGTGGAACACAATCAATTCCAATGGGAAATGGTGCGGGATTGGCCGGGTCCGTGATTGACACTCAGGAGGCTGACAAGCTGCAGCTGCACAGACACAGTACACTCCCCACACACACTCATCCCAGCCACACACACACATTACACTCCCCACACACACTCATCCCAGCCGCACACACACATTACACTCCCCACACACACTCATCCCAGCCACACACACACATTACATTCCCCACACACACTCATCCCAGCCACACACACACATTACACTCCCAACACACACTCATCCCAGCCACACACACACATTACACTCCCCACACACACTCATCCCAGCCACACACACACATTACACTCCCAACACACACTCATCCCAGCCGCACACACACATTACACTCCCCACACACACTCATCCCAGCCACACACACACATTACACTCCCCACACGCACTCATCCCAGCCGCACACACACATTACATTCCCCACACACACTCATCCCAGCCGCACACACACATTACACTCCCCAAACACACTCATCCCAGCCGCACACACACATTACACTCCCCACACACACTCATCCCAGCCGCACACACACATTACACTCCCCCCACACACTCATCCCAGCGCACACACACATTACACTCCCCACACACACTCATCCCAGCTGCACACACACATTACACTCTCCACACACATTCATCCCAGCCGCACACACACATTACACTCCCCACACACACTCATCCCAGCCACACACACACATTACACTCTCCACACACACTCATCCCAGCCGCACACACACATTACACTCCCCACACACACTCATCCCAGCCGCACACACACATTACACTCCCGACACACACTCACTCCAGCCGCACACACACATTACACTCCCCACACACACTCATCCCAGCCGCACACACACATTACACTCCCCACACACACTCATCCCAGCTGCACACACACATTACACTCCCCACACACACTCATCCCAGCCGCACACGCACAGTACACTCCCACACACACTCATCCCAGCTGCACACACACATTACACTCTCCACACACACTCATCCCAGCTGCACACACACATTACACTCTCCACACACACTCATCCCAGCTGCACACACACATTACACTCTCCATACACACTCATCCCAGCTGCACACACACATTACACTCTCCACACACACTCATCCCAGCCGCACACACACATTACACTCCGCACACACACTCATCCCAGCCGCACACACAATTTACACTCCCCACACACACTCATCCCAGCCGCACACACACATTACACTCCCCACACACACTCATCCCAGCCGCACACACACATTACACTCCCCACACACACTCATCCCAGCTGCACACACACATTACACTCCCCACACACACTCACTCCAGCCGCACACACACATTACACTCTCCACACACACTCATCCCAGCCACACACACACATTACACTCCCCACACACACTCATCCCAGCTGCACACACACATTACACTCCCCACACACACTCACTCCAGCCGCACACACACATTACACTCTCCACACACACTCATCCCAGCCACACACACACATTACACTCCCCACACACACTCATCCCAGCTGCACACACATTACACTCTCCACACACACTCATCCCAGCTGCACACACATTACACTCTCCACACACACTCATCCCAGCCGCACACACACATTACACTCCCCACACACACTCATCCCAGCTGCACACACACATTACACTCTCCACACACACTCATCCCAGCCACACACACACATTACACTCCCCACACACACTCATCCCAGCCACACACACACATTACACTCCCCACACACACTCACCCCAGCCGCACACACATATTACACTCCCCACACACACTCATCCCAGCCGCACACACACATTACACTCCCCACACACACTCATCCCAGCCGCACACACACATTACACTCCCCACACACACTCATCCCAGCCGCACACACACATTACTCTCCCCACACACACTCATCCCAGCCGCACACACACATTACACTCCCCACACACACTCATCCCAGCTGCACAGACACATTACACTCCCCACACACACTCATCCCAGCCGCACACACACATTACACTCCCCACACACACTCATCCCAGCCGCACACACACATTACACTCCCCACACACATTCATCCCAGCCGCACACACACATTACACTCCCCACACACACTCATCCCAGCCGCACACACACATTGCACTCCCCACACACACTCATCACAGACACCAAGATGGCACTGATTGTGCTGGAGTGCGCCCACACAGCTGATGGGTTGGCTGGGGCCAGAGGGCACCTAGGCGGTTCTCTGGGGGAGGGACCTCTACATCCCCTGGCCCTAAGTTCACAGTGGGCTGTTAGCTGCATGGCTGCCTTGCCACCTGCGGCAATGGTGTTCCGTGCCCGTCCACCCCGACCCCACAGCCCACCTCCTGACCACCCCCCGCTCCTCCCCCCGGCCCTGGCAGAAGCTCCCGGTGTAGAAGTATAAAAAGATGGCCATGATAAACCGCGAGGCTTGCTGGGACATTATATTTGGTCAGTTTAGGATTCGAGCTTCCTTCAGCAGCTAACACTGATCAAGCTGTCAACCTTTCTAACCACATGTTGCAAACGTTTCTGTAGAAACGTAGACCACCCGTTTCCTTGTTGAAATATAAATACAACAAGGGTGAGATGTCCAACACCAGGCATGAAAATAGCAAAGGGGACAAGGGGAGGTCATTCCTTATAAGGGAATAAGGCTTTAAAGATGAATGCTGATTGGATGGCACTGTTAAAGTGATTAATCAGATAAGAATAACAATGCTGAAAAAGGTGTCGACAAATCGAGAGCTCCGTGTGACGACTCTTCACAGCTCTGTGTGAGAAAGGGACACGTTCAAGCGTACAGACTGAGTGAGGAGATTTGGGCAGCACGGTAGCATAGTGGTTAGCATTATGGCTTCACAGCGCCAGGGTCCCAAGTTCGATTCCCGCTTGGGTCACTGTCTGTGTGGAGTCTGCACGTTCTCCCCGTGTCGGCGTGGGTTTCCTCCGGGTGCTCCGGTTTCCTCCCACAGTCCAAAGATGTGCAGGTTAGGTGGATTGGCCATGATAAATTGCCCTTAGGTTGGATGGGGTTGCTGGATTGCGGGGATGGGGTGGAGGTATGGCCTTGAGTGGGGTGCTCTTTCCAGGAGCTGGTGCGGACTCGATGGGCCGAGTGGCCTCCTTCTGCATTGTAAATTCTAGGAATCTGGATCAAAGCGGGAATTTGGTGCAGAGACAAATTTTTCACCCTTCAGAAAGTTGCCTTATTCTGATACAGGAGAGCAGGCGAGTTATTTGATGAGTATTTCACCTTCTGTGAGGCAGCATTTGGGAAAAAAGACAAATTCAAGGACACAGGAAATTGATGAATTGATTGGTTGGTCAGAGATCAGTGTGAGGAGCAGTGTGTGAAATCCAGTGTCTGAAATAAGGGAAAGTTAGGATCTATATACTGAGGCAATACCAGTCCCAACGTAGAATAGAGTTAATGCTCCAGCAGTAAAGGTAAGACATGGCAGGACAGCTCAGTGGAGTGGAATGTGTGTCCTGTAATGTGGACGCTACCAATTTCCTAAAGGAGCGTGTGTGCAGCAAGTGTTGCCAGCTGCAGAAACCTGAGCTGTGGATTTCAGAGCTGGAGCGCCGGCTGGAGTCACTGTGGCACATCGGCGAGGCTGAGAGCTACGTGGATCGCACGTTCAGAGAGGTGGTCACACCGCAGCTTCAGGGTTTGGAAACAGAGAGGGAATGGGTAACCACCAGGCAGTCCAGGAGCATGAAGCAGGTTGTGCGGGACTCCCCTGGGGTCCCATTCACCAATGGGTTTCTGTTTCAGACACTGGTGAGGGTGTTGATACCTCAGAGGATTACAGTCAGAGTCAGGTTTGTGGCACCGTGAGGGGCTCGGCTGGACAGCAGGAGAGGAAGAAGAAAGGAAAATCAATAGTGATAGGGACTCGATAGTGAGGGGAATAGACGGCCGTTTCTGTCGCCGTAGACGTGATTCCGGGGTGGTATGTTACCCCTCTGGTGCCAGGGTCAAGGGTGAGACAGAGCGGCTGCAGGACATTCATCTGGGGATGGACAAGCAGCCAGAGGTTGTGGTCCACACTGGGACCAATGACTTTAAACAGGAAGGGGGATGGGGTCCTGCAGTCACAATTTAGGGAGCTCATAGGAAATGATCAAGCAGGACCTTGTATGTCATAATCTCTGGATTACCCCCAGTGCCAGATGAAAGTGAGGACAGAAATAGGAGGATGACCGTGAGACATAGAAGTAGAATTAGGCCACTCGGCCCATCAAGATGGCTCCGCCATTCAATCATGACTGATATTTTTCTCATCCCCAGTCTCCTGCCTTCTCCCCATAACCCCTGATCCCGACATTGATCAAGAACCTCTCTATCTCTGTGTTAAAGACACTCAGTGATTTGACCTCCACAGCCTTCTGCGGCAAAGAGTTCCACAGATTCACCACCCTCTGGCTGAAGAAATTCCTCCTCATCTCTGTTTTAAAGGATCGTCCCTTTAGTCTGAGATTGTGTCCTCTGGCTCTAGTTTTTCCCACAAGTGGAAACATCCTCTCCACGTCCACTCTATCCAGACCTCGCAGTATCCTGTACGTTTCAATAGGATTCCCCCTCAGAAGTCCATCCCCGGTCCTGTATTCCCGCCC
Source organism: Scyliorhinus torazame (assembly GCF_047496885.1). Taxonomy (NCBI): domain Eukaryota; kingdom Metazoa; phylum Chordata; class Chondrichthyes; order Carcharhiniformes; family Scyliorhinidae; genus Scyliorhinus; species Scyliorhinus torazame. The sequence continues at coordinate 411,775,668 of NC_092707.1, read as the reverse complement.
TCTTGACATGAATGCTAACATTGCATTTGGCGACTCCCGGTGGCGCGTGCGAGCGGAGCGGTCATGCTGGAGAGGGTCTCCCGCTGGTCGGCGGCATTTCGGTGTTTTCCGGGGGTTTCGCCGGTCGGGATTTCTTCGGCCGTTGGGGCCTGAGGGACGGGTGCCGGGTCGGGCAGATTTGGAGCCGGTGGGGACCCCCGTGACCGGCGGAGCAGATGCATCGAGCCCGAAGCAAGCGGCGGGGGAGGAGCGTGGCCTGAGGCGAGGCCTGAATCCAGCCCGAATGTAGAGGGGGAGCAGCGCACACCGGGTGGCCTCCCGCTGAAAATGCATGTTTGGGAAGTTTGAAGTCCGGTCCCAGGGGAAGAGATGTTTTGAACTTTGATTTTTGGAATTTAAAATTTTTTTTATTAAAAAGTTTTTTCTTAATTTAAAAAAAAAATCTAAATGTAGTTTTTCAATTTTTAAAATTTATTTTATTATTTATCTCGAGATTGAAGAAAGAAGAATAAAAATATTAAGTGGTTAAGGGACGCCACAAACAGCTGTGAAGAAGGGAGGAAACGGGGGTTCACCGCCAAAGGAGAGGACCAGTAACAGCGCTGACAAGATGGCAGATGCCGGACCGCGTGGTGGGGCCGCACTGCTTACAGTGGAAAGGATGACCGAGGTGATGGCTGTGGAGCTGGAGAAGCAGTGTGCGAGGCACGTGGAGGCGTTGAGGAAGGAGATGGCGGTCGCACTGAGATCATTGGTGGAGGAGGCAATCGCCCCGGTGAGGGTGGATGTGGCAAAGACATCGGCCGAGGTGAGAGAACAGGGCGAGAAGATGAAGGAAGTGGAGGAGGCCGTGTCGCAGCACAGCGACCAGCTCACCTCGATGGGACACGAACTACAGAGGGTGGTGGAGGCCAACAGAGGACTCCGAGCAAAACCCGAGGACTTGGAGAAACGCTCGAGGCGGCAAAATCTGAGAATTGTGGGCTTACCTGAAGGGGCAGAGGGCTCAAGGCCAACAGAGTACTTTGCTGAGAGGCTGGCGGAGTTGATGGGAGATGGTGAAGACCCCTCCCGGTATGAACTGGACCGAGCTCATCAATCGTTAAGGCCGAAACCCAAAGTAAACGAGCCGCCGAGAGCAGTAATTATCTGTTTCCATAAATACCACATGAAGGAGAAGGTGTTAAACTGGGCGAAGCAGAAGCGGGAGGTGCAGCGGGATGGTGCGAGAGTTCGGATTTACCAGGACTTGGCGGTGGAGTTAGTAAAGAGACGAGCGGCGTCCAGCCGAGTGAAAGCGGCACTGTACAACAAGGGACTGCGATTTGGTATGGTGTACCCGGCAAAGCTGAGGGTGACGGACAACGCCAAAGATCTTTAATTTGAAACGGTGGAGGCGGCTGAGGCGTTCATGAAGGCAGAAGGCTTGGGACAGAAGTGAGCAGTGGAGCTGGAAGAGAGATCATCGACTGTGATTGGGGAGCTGGAAAATGTATAAATGTTATAACTTGCTTTTCACTGACATGTATTGTCACTGACTTGACTTCACATTGTTATAGAGTTTAAGTTTTTGTTTGGTTTGATTGGCATTTTTGCTGCTAGGAGCAGGAGTAGGCCATCTGGCCCCTTCGAGCCTACTCCGACATTCACTGAGATCATGGCTGATCTTTTGTGGACTCAGCTCCACTTTCCGGCCCGAACACCATAACCTTTAATCCCTTTATTCTTCAAAAAACTACCTATCTATCTTTATCTTAAAAACATTTCATGAAGGAGCCTCTACTGCTTCACTGGGCAAGGAATTCCATAGATTCACAACGCTTTCGGTGAAGAAGTTCCTCCTAAACTCAGTCCTTAATGTACTTTCCCTTATTTTGAGGCTATGCCCCCTCGTTCTGCTTTCACCCGCCAGTGGAAACAACCTGCCCGCATCTATCCTATCTATTCCCTTCATAATATTATATGTTTCTATAAGATTCCCCCTCATCCTTCTAAATTCCAACGAGTACAGTCCCAGTCTACTCAACCTCTCCTCGTAATCCAACCCCTTCAGCTCTGGGATTAACCTAGTGAATCTCCTCTGCACACCCTCCAGCGCCAGTACGTCCTTTCTCAAGTAAGGAGACCAACACTGAACACAATAATCCAGGTGTGGACTCACTAACTGATGCACTAAGCATCAAGAACCACAAAGACATGTGAGACTTTAACCAAGGCTTTAATACACTACAAAGGAAGCTTACCCGACACAGACAACCCCAGACAAAATGGGTCAGGTCTCAGAAGCGGGATCTTATACCTAACTCCCGGGGGAGTGGCCAAGGTGGAGCTCTCCGTGACCAGGTCAGGTTACATACAGGTGACCGAACCTCTACAGAGCTACAGTACAATACACAGGATGACAGGGCCACGTTACACACAACTATTACATAACTATGTACAATGCTAGGGAAGTACAGTGGTGTATCACCACACTAACACCTTATACAATTGCAGCATAACCTCCCTAGTCTTAAACTCCATCCCTCTAGCAATGAAGGACAAAATTCCATTCGGATTGGATTGGATTGGATTTGTTTATTGTCACGTGTACCGAGGTACAGTGAAAAGTATTTTTCTGCGAGCAGCTCAACAGATCATTAAGTACATGAGAAGAAAACGGAATAAAATAAAATACATAATAGGGCAACACAAGGTTTACAATGTAACTACATAAGCACTGGCATCGGATGAAGCATACAGGGTGTAGTGTTAATGAGGTCAGTCCATAAGAGGGTCATTTAGGAGTCTGGTGACAGTGGGGAAGAAGCTGTTTTTGAGTCTGTTCGTGCGTGTTCTCAGACTTCTGTATCTCCTGCCCGATGGAAGAAGTTGGAAGAGTGAGTAAGCCGGGTGGGAGGGATCTTTGATCATGCTGCTCGCTTTCCCCAGGCAGCGGGAGGTGTAGATGGAGTCAATGGATGGGAGGCAGGTTCGTGTGATAGACTGGGCGGTGTTCACGACTCTCTGAAGTTTCTTGCGGTCCTGGGCCGAGCAGTTGCCATACCAGGCTGTGATGCAGCCCGATAGGATGCTTTTTATGGTGCATCCGTAAAAGTTGGTAAGGGTTAATGTGGACATGCTAAATTTCCTTAGTTTCCTAAGGAAGTATAGACGCTGTTGTGCTTTCTTCTTGGTAGCGTCGACGTGGGTGAACCAGGACAGATTTTTGGAGATGTGCACCCCTCGGAATTTGAAACTGTTAACCATCTCCGCCTCGGCCCTGTTGATGCTGACAGGGGTATGTACAGTACTTTGCTTCCTGAAGTCAATTACCAGCTCTTTAGTTTTGCTGGCATTGAGGGAGGGATTGTTGTCGCTACACCACTCCACTAGATTCTCTATCTCCCTCCTGCATTCGGACTCTTCGTTATTCGAGATCCGGCCCACTATGGTCGTATCGTCAGCAAATTTGTAGATGGAGTTGGAACCAAGTTTTGCCACGCAGTCGTGTGTGTACAGGGAGTAGAGTAGGGGACTAAGTACGCAGCCTTGCGGGGCGCCGGTGTTGAGGACTATTGTGGAGGAGGTGTTGTTGTTCATTCTTACTGATTATGGTCTGTTGGTCAGAAAATCGAGGATCCAGTTGCAGAGTGCGGCGCCAAGTCCTAGGTTTTGGAGCTTTGATATGAGCTTGGCTGGGATTATGGTGTTGAAGGCGGAGCTGTAGTCAATAAATAGGAGTCTAATGTAGGAGTCCTTGTTTTCGAGATGCTCTAGGGATGAGTGTAGGGCCAGGGAAATGGTGTCTGATGTGGACCGGTTGCAGCTGTGTGCAAATTGCAGTGCATCAAGGTGTTCTGGGAGTATGGAGGTGATGCGCTTCATGATCAACCTCTCGAAGCACTTCATTACGACTGAAGTCAGGGCCACTGGTCGGTAGTCATTGAGACACGTTGCCTGGTTCTTCTTTGGTACCGGTATGATGGTGGTCTTCTTGAAGCAGGTGGGGGCCTCGGAGTGGAGTAAGGACAGGTTAAAGATGTCCGCAAATACCTCTGCCAGCTGGTCCGCGCAGACTCTGAGTGCACGACCAGGGATCCTGTCCGGGTCCGTCGCCTTCAGGGTTCACTTTCAGGAAGGCCAATCTGACTTCGGAAGCTGTGATGATGGGTATGGGTGAATTATGGGCTGCTGGGGCATTCGACAGCGGATTGTTGGTTACCTGCTCGAACCGAGCATAGAATGCATTGAGTTCATCGGGGAAGGGTGCGCTGCTGCCAGAGATACTGTTCGGCTTCGCTTTGTAGCCCGTTATGATGTTTAGTCCTTGCCACAACCGCCGAGAGTCTGTCTGTGACTCTAGCTTGGTTTGATATTCTCTCTTGGCATCTCTGATGGCTTTGCGGAGGTCGTACCTGGATTTCTTGTATAGGTCAGGGTCGTCTTCCTTGAAGGCCTCAGATCCGTCCTTCAGTAGGGAGTCAATCTCGCGATTGAGCCATGGTTTCCGGTTGGGGATTGCACGTACTGCTTTCTTTGGCACGCAGTCGTTCACACATTTGTTGATGAAGTCTGTGACGGTGGTGGCATACTCATTTAAGTTGGTTGCTGAGTTCATAAATATGGACCAGTCCACTGTCTCTAAGCAGTCACGTAAGAGCTCTTCTGTCTCCTCGGAACAGCACTGCACAACCTTCTTAGCTGGATTCTCCTGCTTGAGTTTCTGCTTGTATGCCGGGAGAAGGAGCACGTCTTATGGTCTGATTTCCCAACGTGTGATCGGGGGATGGAACGGGAGGCGCCTTTGATTCTTGAGTAGCAGTGGTCAAGAGTGTTGTCGCCCCTGGTGGGACAGGAGATGAGCTGGTGGAATTTTGGCAGTACACTCTTGAGGTTGGCTTTGTTGAAGTCTCCGGCCATGAGGAACAAGGCCTCGGGGTGTTCTGTTTCGTAGTTGTTTATTACTGTGTATAGTTCGTCAAGCACCTTCCTCACTTCTGCCTGGGGTGAGATGTAGACCGCTGTGATAATGGCTGAAGTGAACTCACGTCTTCTTAATCACCTGCAAATCAACTTTCTGCGACTCATGCACTAGCACACCCAGGTCTCTCTGCACAGCAGCATGTTTTAATATTTGATCATTTAAATAATAATCCCTTTTGCTGTTATTCATACCAAAATGGATTATCTCACATTTGTCAACATTGTATTCCGTCTGCCAGACCCTAGCCCTTGGGTGTAACTCTCGAGCGCCCTGACTGAACCTTCATGTCTCATCTTTACATAAGCCTCCTCCTTCCTCGAGACAAGTGTTTCAACTGCTTTAGTAAACCACGGTTCCCTCGCTCGACCACTTTCTCCCTGCCTAACAGGTACATACTGATCAAGGACGCGCAGTAGGTGTTCCTTGAACAAGCTCCACATTTCCATTGTGCCCATCCCCTGCAGTTTTCCTCTCCATCCGATGCATCCAAAGTCTTACCTCGTCGCATCATAATTATCATAGAATTTACAGTGCAGAAGGAGGCCATTCGGCCCATCGAGTCTGCCCCGGCTCTTGGAAAGAGCACCCTACCCAAGGTCAACACCTCCACTCTATCCCCATAACCCAGTAACCCCACCCAACACTAAGGGCAATTTTGGACACTAAGGGCAATTTATCGTGGCCAATCCACCTAAACTGCGCATCTTTGGACTGTGCGAGGAAACCGGAGCACCCGGAGGAAACCCACGCACACACGGGGAGGATGTGTAGACTGCGCACAGACAGTGACCCAAGCCGGAATTGAACCTGGGACCCTGGAGCTGTGAAGCAATTGTGCTATCCACAATGCTGCCTTTCCCCCAGATATAACTCTTGCCCTGCGGTATATACCTATCCCTTTCCATCACTAAAGTAAACGTAATCGAATTGTGGTCACTATCACCAAAGTGCTCACCTACCTCCAAATCTATCACCTGTCCAATATGGCCTCGCCTCTCGTTGGCCTATCTACATACTGTGTCAGGAAACCCTCCTGCACACATTGGACAAAAACAGACCCATCTAAAGTACTCGGACTTTAGCGTTTCCAGTCAATATTTGGAAAGTTAAAGTCCCCCATAACAACTACCCTGTTGCTTTCGCTCCGATCCAGAATCATCTTTGCAATCCTTTCCTCTACATCTCTGGAACTTTTCGGAGGCCTATAGAAAACCCCTAACTGGGTGACCTCTCGTTTCCGGATTCTAACCTCAGCCCATACGACCTCAGTAGACGAGTCCTCATCAAACGTGGTTTCTGCCACCATTATACTGTCCTTGACTAACAATGCACCCCCCCCCCTCTTTTACCACCATCCCTGAGCTTGCTGAAATATCTAAACCCCGGAACCTGCAACAACCATTCCTGTCCCTGCTCTATCCATGTCTCTGAAATGGCCACAACATTGAAGTCCCAGGTACCAACCCATGCCGCAGGTTCACCCACCTTATTCCGGATGCTCCTGGCATTGAAGTAGACACACTTTAAACCACCTTCCTGCCTGCCGGTACACTGCTGCAACTTTGAAACCTTACTCATGACCTCACTACTCTCAACCTCCTGTATACTGGAGCGACAATTCAGGTTCCCAATCCCAATCCCATCACTACCTCCTTAGAGATAATAATCCTCTCAAGGTCCTCATCTGTCATAACTTCATTTATATCAGTCACTGGCATGTTATTTGTGTCTTCCACTGTGAAGACCGACCCAAAAAATCTGTTCAGTTCCTCGTCCATTTCCTCATCTCCCATTATTTAATCTCCCTTCTCATCCTCTAAAGGACCAATATTTACCTTAGCCACTCTTTTTTGTTTTATAAATTTGTAGAAACTTTTACTATCTGTTTTTATATTCTGAGCAAGTTTACTCTCATAATCTATCTTACTCTTCTTTATAGCTTTTTTAGTAGCTTTCTGTTGCACCCTAAAGATTTCCCAGTCCTCTAGTCTCCCACTAATCTTTGCTACTTTGTATGCTTTTTCCTTCAATTTGATACTCTCCCTTATTTCCTTCGATATCCACGGTTGATTTTCCCTCTTTCTACGTCCTTCCTTTTTGTTGGTATAAACCTTTGCTGAGCACTGTGAAAAATCGCTTGGAAGGTTCTCCACTGTTCCTCAACTGTTTCACCATAAAGCCTTTTCTCCTAGTCTACTTAGCTAGTTCTTCTCTCATGCCATTGTAATCTCCTTTGTTTATGCACAAAACACTAGTGTTTGATTTTACCTTCTCACCCTCCATCTGTATTTTAAATTCCACCATATTGTGATCGCTCCATCCGAGAGGATCCCTAACTATGAGATCATGAATCAATCCTGTCTCATTACACAGCACCAGATCGAGGACCACTTGTTCACTCGTAGGTTCCATTACATACTGTTCTAGGGAACTATTGCGGATACATTCTATAAACTCCTCCTCAAGGCTGCCTTGACCAACCTGGTTAAACCAATCGACATGTAGATTAAAATCCCCCATGATAACTGCTGTACCATTTCTACATGCATCTGTTATATCTTTGTTTATTGCATGCCCCACCATAATGTTACTATTTGGTGGCCTATAGACTACTCCTATCAGTGACTTTTTTGCCTTACTATTCCTGATTTCTACCTAAATGAATTCAACCTTATCCTCCATAGCACCAATGTCATCTCTTACTATTGCCCAGATGTCATCCTTAAATAACAGAGCTACACCCTTACGATCCACTCTGTCCTTCCGAATAGTTTGATACCTTTGGATATTTAACTCCCAGTCGTGACCATTCTTTAACCATGTTTCAGTAATGGCCACTAAATCATAGTCATTCACGATGATTTGCGCCATCAACTCATTTACCTTATTCCGAATACTACGAGCATCCAGGCAAAGTACACTTATGTAGGCTTTTTTACCTCTGTTCTGAATCTTAACATCTCGATCAGTAACCTCTCCTAAGTTATATTTCCTCTTAACGTTTCTCCTAATTTTCCTTGTCGTTGAACCCATATCTTCATGTAACAACCTGCCGTGTCGCTTACCATTAATGTTTTTACTTCCCATTTTTTTCCTTTTAGTATTCCTGGTCCTATTCACTGAGCTCCCCTCAGTCACTGTACCTTGTACTGTCGCCCTTTTTGATTTTTGACTATGGCTTCTCTGCCTTACACTTTCCCCCTTACTGCCTTTTGTTTCTGTCCCTGTTTTACGACCTTCCAACTTCCTGCGTCAGTTCCCATCCACCTGCCACATTAGTTTAAACCCTCCCCAACAACTCGAGCAAACACTAGCAAAAGCTCTAGGACATCGGTTCCAGTCCTGCCCAGGTGCAGAATGTCCAGTTTGTACTGGTCCCACCTCCCTCAGAACTGGTTCCAATGCCCCAGGAATTTGAATCCCTCCCTCTTGCACCATCTCTCGATCCACGCATTCATCCTATCTATCCGGACATTCCTACTCTGACTAGCTCGTGGCACTGGTCGCAATCCTGAGATTACTACATTTGAGGTCCTACTTTTTAGTTTAACTCCAAACTCCCTGAATTCAGCTTGTATGACCTCGTCCTATTTTTTACCTATATCGTTGGTGCCTATGTGCACCACGACAGCTGGCTGTTCACCCCCACCCGCCCCCCCCTCACCCCACCCCTCCCCCCAGATTGTCCTGCAGCCGCACCGCTACATCCTTGACCCTTGCACCAGGGAGGCAACATACCATCCTGGAGTCTCGATTGCATCCGCAGAACTTACGATTGAGTCCCCTATCACTATAGACCTGCCATTCTTCTTCCTGCCCAGCTGCGCAGCAGAGCCAGCCACGGTGCCATGAACCTGGCTGCTGCTGCCTTCCCCTGGTGAGCCATCTCCCTCAACAGTATCCAAAGCGGTAATTCTGTTTTGCAGGGAGATGACCACAGGGCGCACCTTCCTACTCTTGCTCTGTCTTTTGGTCACCCATTTTCTATCTCCCTCAGTACTTTTCACCTGCGGTGTGACCAACTCGCTAAACGTGCTATCCTCAGCATCACGGATGCTCCAAAGTGAGTCCATCTGCAGCTCCAGAGCCATCAAGCGGTCTAACAGGAGCTGCAACTGGACACACTTCTTGCACGTGAAGGAGCCAGGGACAGTGGACGTGTCCCTGAGCTCCCACATCGCACACGAGGAGCATGACACAGGTCTGAGGTCTCCTGCCATGTCTTAAACCGTAGGTAAACTTATACAACTACAATTGCAAAAAATGAAAGAAAAAATAAATAAATTAGACAATGAAAAGAAAAACTACTTACCAGTCACTTCCCAGGGATAAAAAGCACATCCTCCCCACCCAGCTTTGAATTCTCACCTAGATTCAAATTCCTAAACTCACTCTTTGCTGTCTCACTCTGGCTGTGTCTTCTCTGGCTCACTGGGAGAACTCACCTGGAGTGAGTTACAAGTTGCTCTTCTTAAATTGGCCTGAGCTGACTCTCCTCCCCCACCTGTTTGTTATTTCATTGAATTGTATGGGTTAGATTGTTTTTCTTTTTCTTCTGGGACTGGGTGGGAGGGGACAGTACCCTTTTTTGGGGGAGAGGGGGACTACCCGCACTAGCTAACTAAAGTTGGCTAGTGAATGGAGGTGAGTTGAGAGGAGGGCTGCGGAGCCTGGTTAACAGGTTTCAATGGGCCTATGAGGCGAGCAGGCTGGGGGAGGATCGATACTGGGGGAGATTTTCTCGAGGGGAAATGCAGGGGGGGATCCTGGGAGGGGGTTCGATGTTAATAATGGAAAGGAACGGATCAGGCTCACGGGGCAGGACCCGGTGGGAAGATGATGGTGGATAAGAAGGGCGTGAGAGACCTCCAGTTAGGATAGTCACGTGGAACGTGAGGGGGTTCGGAGGCCCAGTCAAGAGGTCAAGGGTGCTTGCGCATCTCGAAAATTTGAAGGCCGTTGTAGCAATGCTGCAGGAGACTCACCTGAGGGTGAAGGACCAAGTGAGACCAAAAAGGGGCTGGGTTGGTCAGGTGTTTCATTCTGGATTTGACGGAAGAGCTCGAGGGGTAGCGGTAATGGTCAGCAAAAGGGTACGGTTCCAGATGGAGAAGGTGGTGGCAGATCAGGGGGTAGGTATGTGATTGTGACGTGGGCGCTGGAGGGGAGGCTAGTGGCGCTGGTAAGTGTATATGGTCCCAATTGGGACGGTGTGGGATTCGCGAAGGTGTGTGGGGCCATCCCTGACTTGGACACAAACTGATAGTGGGTCGGGACCGGAACTTGGTGCAGGAGCCAGAATTGGACAGGTCACAGCCGTGCTCGCTGACCCCATCAGGGGGGGCGAAGGCGCTGGCTGGGCGAATGGTAGAAATGGGAGGGGTGGACCCTTGGAGGTTACTGCACCCGAGGGAGCGGGAGTACTCGTTTTTCTCAGCGGTCCATAAGGTGTCCTCGCGGATTGACCTTTTCATGGTGGGGAATGCGCTGCTGGCTGGGGTCAAAGAGTCGGAGTATTCGGCAATTGCAATATCAGACCATGCTCCGCATTGGGTGGATATGGCACCGGAGAAGGGGATGGTACAGAGACCAGGGTGGAAGTTAGATGTGGGACTGTTGGGGACAGAGGGTTCTGTGACAAAATTGAAAAAGTATTGGAGGAATATCTACGTTTTAACTGCACGGGTGAGGTGCCAAAGGCGGTTGTCTGGGAGGCTTTAAAGGCGGTGGTGAGGGTTGAGGTGATCTCGTTCAAGGCGAGGCTAGACAAAGAGGAGAGGTTGGAACGTCAGAGGGTAATAGATGAGATGCTGGAGGTAGACAGGAGGGATGCAGAAGATAGGGACCCAGCACAGTTGGAAAAGAGGAAGGAACTCCAGGCGAGCTTTGACCGACTATCTACCAGGAAGGCGGTACGCCAATGGAGGCGAGCAAGGGGGGCAGTTTCCGAGCATGGAGAGAAGGCGGGCCATATGATGGTGGGTCAGCTCCGTAGGGAGGCTGTAGCAAGGGAAATTGTGCAGGTGCGGGGCAGGGCAGGGAAGTTGGTGGTAGCTCCAGATCAGATTAACCCGGTCTTTAAGGAATTCTATGAGAGATTGTACAGGTCAGAGCCACCTGGGGGAGGCCAGGAGATGCAGGAATTTCTAGATGGGCTGGAGTACCCGAGGTTAGGGGAGGGGGACAGGGCTACATTAGAGGGGGCGATAATGGAGCAGGAGATAAAAGGTGCGATTGGGAGGATGCAGTCGGGGAAGGTGGCAGGGCCGGATGGGTTTCCGGTGGAATATTATAAAAAATTCAAAAATAAGCTGGTACCGCTGATGGTGGGGATGTTTGAGGAGGCGATAGGGAAGGGGGTGTTACCACAAACCTTGGGGCAGGCATCGATTCCTCTGTTACTTAAGAAAGATAAGGATCCGACAGAATGTGGGTCGTATAGGCCCACATCACGTTTTAACATGGACGCAAAGGTATTGGCGAATGTACTGGAAGGTCGGCTGGAGGAGTGCCTCCCAAAGGTGATAGGTGAAGATCAGACCGGGTTTGTGAGTGTGAGGAAGCTCTTTTCGAACATTAGGAGGATATTGAATGTGGTTATGGTACCGGCAGAGGGGAAGGAAACAGGTGGTTGTGGCATTGGACGCCGAGAAAGCCTTTGACAGGCTAGAAGGGTTTGAAGGGATGATTACCTCGTTCATATGGGGAGGGAAGGTGGCCAGAATTAGAAAGGTGCTACTACAGAGAGGAAGGCAGGCAGGGGGTTTGGGTCTTCCGAACCTGATGGATTATTACTGGGCGGCGAATGTGGAGAAGGTACGGAGCTGGGTCAGAGGGCTTGAATCAGAATGGGTCAGAATGGAGGAGAGTTTGTATGGGGGTTCGGGATTGAAGGTGCGGGCGACAGCGTCGCTCCCGACGGCCTCGAGGGGGATACTCAGGGAGTCCGGTAGTAATAGCTTTGTTGAGAATTTGGAGGCAGTTTCGACAGCGTTTCGGGTTGGGGGCAGGGGCAAGTGAAATGCCAAATCGGGGGAACCATAGATTTGAGCCAGGGAAGTAGGATGGACATTTTCGGAGATGGGAGGAGAAAGGAATTAGAACACTAAAAGATTTATTTCTTGGGGATTGTTTTGCAGGATTGAAGGAGCTGGGAGCGAAGTATGGGCTGCAGCAGGGGGAAATATTTTGATACATGCAGGTTTGACACTTTTCCAGAAAGGAAATACAGAACTTCCCAGTGGAGCCGGCCTCCACATTGCTGGAGGAGGTGCTAACGACACGGAGACTGGAGAAGGGGGTAGTGTCGGCGGTTTACGGGGCTATTTTGGAGGAGGAGAAGGCGCCACTAGAAGGGATTAAGGCAAAGTGGGAGGAAGAGTTGGGAGAGGGTATGGAGGAGGGGTTCTGGTGTGAGGTGCTCCGGAGGGTGAACGCCTCCACCTCATGTGCGAGGTTGGGGCTGATACAGCTGAAGGTGGTGTATAGAGCGCACCGTACAAGGGCGAGGATGAGCCAGCTCTTTGAGGGGGTAGAAGATGTGTGTGAACATTGCGGGGGAGGCCCCGCAAACCACGTTGATATGTTTTGGTCCTGTCCAAAGCTGGAGGATTACTGGAAGGAGGTGGTTCGGGTAATCTCTAAAGTGGTGCACGTGAAACTGGACCCGGGCCCTCGGGAGGCCATATTCCGGATGTCGGACCAACCGGGGATGGAAACGGGCGCTGAGGCAGATGTTGTAGCCTTCGTCTTGTTGATCCTGTTAGGGTGCAGATCAACCTCTCCACCCTGTGCCCTGGAGTGGCGGGGGGACCTGCTGGAATTCGTAACGCTTGAAAAGGTCAAATTTGAACTGAAGGGAAGGATGGAGTGGTTCTACAATTCATGGGCGTTATTCATAGAAGTTACAGTACAGAAGGAGACCATTCGGCCCATCGAGTCTGCACCGGCTCTTGGAAAGAGCACCCTACCGAAGCCCACATCTCCACCCTATCCCCATAATACAGTAACCCCACCCAACACTCAGGGCAATTTTGGACATTAAGGGCAATTTAGCATGGCCAATCCACCTAAACTGCACGTCTTTGGACTGTGGTAGGAAATCGGAGCACCCGGAGGAAACCCACGCACACACTGGGAGAAGGTGTAGACTCCGCACAGACAGTGACCCAGCGGGGAATCGAACCTGGGACCCTGGATCTGTGAAGCAATTGTGCTAACCACTATGTTACCGTGCTGCATGCATTATGCACTTTCGAGAATTGAATTACATCGAACATTAGTGGGGTTGGGGGCTGGGAGGGTGGGGGCGAGGGCGACTGTGCGTGTTAATGCTGACTATGGGTGATTCCTGATTCCTTTTTGTCATTTTTTTATGTTAACATGTGGGCCAATGTCTGGGGTTTGGTGGGAGGGTGGGATCGTTGTTATTGATATGGGGATTGCAATACATTCGTTACTGATTATTGTTTATTGTGGCTGTAAATTTGGGAGAAAATGTGAAAACGGAGGAGAATAAAAAATATTTTCAAAAAACATTCCTGCCTTCCTAACTGCCGACTGAACCTGCAAGTTAACCTTAAGAGAATCGTGAACAAGGACTTCCAAGTCCCTTTCTGCTTCTGATTTCCTAAGCATTTTCCCATTTAGAAAATAGTCCATGCCTCCATTCCTCCTTCCAAAGTACATAACCTCACACTTTTCCACATTGTATCCCACTTCTTTGCCCACTCTCCCAGCCTGTCCAAGTCCTTCTGCAGCCCCCCGCTTCCTCAATAGTACCCGTCCCTCGACACATCTTTGTTTCATCTGCAAACTTAGTAACAGTGCCTTCAGTTCCTTCTTCCAGATCATTAATGTATATTGTGAAAAGCTGTGGTCCCAGCACAGACCCCTGAGGCACACCACTTGTCACCGGCTGCCATCCTGAAAAAGATCCCTTTACCCCCACTCTCTGCCTTCTGCCAGTCAGCCAATCCTCTATCCACACCAGGATCTTACCCTTAACACCTTAACTTATTTAACAGTCCCCCATGTGGCACCTTGTCAAACGCCTTCTGGAAATCTAAATAAATCATATCCACTGGTTCTCCTTTGTCTAACTTCCTTGTTACCTCCTCAAAGAACTCTAACAGATTTGTCAGACATGACCTCCCCTTGACGACGCCGTGTGACTCAGTCCAATTTCACGATGCACTTCCAAGTACTCCGCGATCTCATCTTTAATAATGCACTCGAAAAGCTTACCAATGACCGAAGTCAAGCTATCGGCCTATAAATTCCCGTCTTCTGCTTCCTTCCCTTCTGAAACAGCCGTATTACATTAGCCACTTTCCAGTTCACTGGGGCCCTCCCTGCCTCCAATGATTCCTGAAAGATCATCAGCAATGCCTCTGCAATCTCCTCAGCTTCTCTTTCAGAATCCTGGGGTATAGTCCATCCGGTCCAGGGGATTTATCCACCTTCAGACCTTCCAGTTTCCCCAGAACCTTCTCCTTAGCGATGGCCATGACACTCACCTCTGCCCCCTGATTCTCCTGGAGCTCTGGCATCCCACTGGTGTCTTCCACCATGAATTCTGATGCAAAGTAACTATTCAGTTCCTCGGCCATTTCTTTGTTTCCTATTATTACTTCTTCAGCCTCATTTTTCAGTGGTCCAATCCCTTTACATCTATCTGCACAACTAATTCATCCATTATTTCAAATGATCTGCACGTTCAGGTATAAAACCTTAAGGTTAGTCCTTTTAACGTTCCTTGTTCCATCCCTACACTTTTTTACAACTTCATTATCAGACAAAGGGCCTTGATTTCTCTGCCTATCACTTTTCTTATTTTCCTTCCTGTCGCATCTTCAGAGGTACGATGGTCTGCTCTATGAGGGAGGGTGTGGAGGTGTGAGCAGCGTTGTACCTCTCCTCAGCTCGAGTCTGAGGGTGATGCACCAGAGTCATCAGCCAATGTTAAAGTGGGCAGCCCTGAACCCCCAGCAACCATCGCAGCAGATGTTGTGGATCCAGTTGCTATGGTGATGGACATTCCCACCCTGCCCCATCCCCTCCTCCCCACCCGCACTTGCACAAACCTCCTTCCTCATTGTCCCACTTGTCTTCCTCAGCAACCCGTTCACCACGCACCACACCTCTGGGGGAACGTAGGACCATTGGAGTGGATGGTCCATGGGTCCCGCAGCACATTCTGTCCAAAAAGACCAGCTCTGCTTGGAGCTGAAGGGCACAAACTAGTGGCCCCAGCAGAGAGGTGCTGAGTGTAACAGGAGTGATGCAGCGCGATGGTGGGCAGGATCTGTGTGTTACTCACCTCAACATCTCGAGTGAACATGGAACATAGAACATTACAGCGCAGTACAGGCCCTTTGGCCCTCGATGTTGCACCGACCTCTGAAACCACTCTGAAGCCCATCTACACTTTTCCCTTATCATCCATATGTCTATCCAATGACCATTTGAATGCCCTTAGTGTTGGTGAGTCCACTACTGTTGCAGGCAGGGCATTCCACGCCCTTACTACTCTCTGAGTAAAGGACCTACCTCTGACATCTGTCCTACTTCTATCTCCCCTCAATTTAAAGCTATGTCCCCTCGTGCTAGACGTCACCATCCGAGGAAAAAGGCTCTCACTGTCCACCCTATCTAATCCTCTGATCCTCATGTATGCCTCAATAAAGTCACCTCTTAACCTTCTTCTCTCTAACGAAAACAGCGTCAAGTCCCTCAGCCTTTCCTCATAAGATCTTCCCTCCATACCAGGGAACATCCTGGTAAATCTCCTCTGCACCCTTTCCAATGCTTCCACATCCTTCCTATAATGCGGCGGCCAGAATTGCACGCAATACTCCAAATGCGGCCGCACCAGAGTTTTGTACAGCTGCAATATGACCTCGTGGCTCCGAAACTCAATCCCTCTACCAATAAAAGCTAACACACCGTACGCCTTCTTAACAACCCTCTCAACCTGGGTGGCAACTTTCAGGGATCTATGTACATGGACACCAAGATCTCTCTGCTCATCCACATTGCCAAGAATCTTACCATTAGCACAGTCTTCCTGTTATTCCTTCCAAAATGAATCACCTCACACTTTTCTTCATTAAACTCCATTTGCCACCTCTCAGCCCAACGCTGTAGCTTATCTATGTCCCTCTCGAACTTGTAACATCCTTCCGCACTGTCCACAACTCCACCGACTTTAATGTCATCTGCAAATTTACTCACCCATCCGTCTACGCACTCCTCCAGGTCATTTATAAAAATGACAAACAGCAGTGGCCCCAAAACAGACCCTTGGGGTACACCACTAGTAACTGGACTCCAGTCTGAACATTTTCCATCAACCACCACCCTTTGCCTTCTTCCAGCTAGCCAATTTCTGATCCAAACTGCTAAATCACCCTGAATCCCATGCCTCTGTATTTTCTGCAGTAACCTACCGTGGGGAACCTTATCAAACGCTTTACTGAAATCCACATACACCACATCAACTGCTTTACCCTCATCCACCTGTTTGGTCACCTTCTCAAAGAACTCAATAAGGTTTGTGAGGCACGACCTACCCTTCACAAAACCGCGTTGACTATCTCTAATCAAATTATTCCTTTCCAGATGATTATACATCCTATCTCTTATAAATCTTTCCAAGACTTTGCCCACAACAGAAGTAAGGTTCACTGGTCTATAATTACCGGGGTTGTCGCTACTCCCCTTCTTGAACAAGGGGATAACATTTGCTATCTTCCAGTCTTCTGGCACTCTACCTGCAGACAAAGATGACTTAAAGATCAAAGCCAAAGGCTCAGCAATCTCCTCCCTAGCTTCCCAGAGAATCCTAGGATAAATCACATCCGACCCAGGGGACTTATCTATTTTCACACTTTCCAGAATTGCTAACACCTCGTCCTTATGAACCTCAAGCCCTTCTAGTCAAGTAGCCTGAATCTCAGTATTCTTCGCGACAACATTGTCTTTTTCCTGTGTAAATACTGACGAAAAATATTCATTTAGCACCTCTCCTATCTCCTCAGACTCCACGCGCAACTTCCCACAACTGTCCTTGACTGGCCCTACTCTTACCCTAGTCATTCTTTTATTCCTGACATATCTATAGAAAGCTTCAGGGTTATCCTTGATCCTACCTGCCAAAGACTTCTCATGTCCCCTCCTGGCTCTTCTTAGCTCTCTCTTTAGATCCTTCCTAGCTAACTTGTAACTCTCGAGCGCCCTATCTGAACCTTCATGTCTCATCTTTACATAAACATCCTTCTTCCTCTTGACAAGTGATTCGACTGCTTTAGTAAACCACAGTTCCCTCGCTCAACCATTTCCTCCCTGCCTGACAGGTACATACTTAGCAAGGACACGCAGTAGCTGTTCCTTGAACAAGCTCCACATTTCCATTGCGACCATCCCCTGAAGTTTTCCTCTCCATCCGATGCATCCTAAGTCTTGCCTCATCTCATCGTAATTGCCTTTCCCCCAGATATAACTCTTGCCCTGCGGTATATACCTATCCCTTTCCATCTTTAAAGTAAACATAATCAAATTTTGGTCCCTATCACAAAGTGCTCACTACCTCCAAATCTAACACCTGTCCTGGTTCATTACCCAGTACCAAATATGTCCTCGCCTCTCATTGGCCTATCTACATACTGCGTCAGGAAACCCTCCTGCACACATTGGACAAAAACGGACCCATCTAAGGTATTCAAACTATAGCGTTTCCAGTCAATATTTGGAAAGTTAAAGTCCCCCAGAACTACAACCCTGTTGCTTTCGCTCCTGTCCAGAATCATCTTTGCAATCCTTTCCTCTATATCTCTGGAACTTTTCGGAGGCCTATAGAAAACCCATAACAGGGTGACCTCTCCTTTCCGGTTTCTTACCTCAGCCCATACTACCTCAGTAGACGAGTCCTCATCAAACGTCCTTTCTGCCACCGTAATACTGTTCTTGACTAACAATGTCCCCTCTCCCCTCTTTTACCACCTTCCCTGAGCTTACTGAAATATCTAAACCCCGGCACCTGCAACAACCATTCCTGTCCCTGCTCTATCCATGTCTCCGAAATGGCCACAACATCAAAGTCCCAGGTACCAACCCATGCCGCAAGTTCACCCACCTTATTCCGGATGCTCCTGGCATTGAAGAAGGCACACTTTAAACCACCTTCCTGCCTGCCGGTACACTCCTGCAACTTTGAAACCTTACTCATGACCTCACTACTCTCAACCTCCTGTATACTGGAGCTACAATTCAGGTTCTCAAGCCCCAGCTGAACTAGTTTAAACCCTCCCGAAGAGCATTAGCAAATTTCCCCCCCAGGAGATTGGTACCCCTCTGGTCCAGTTGTAGACCATCCCGTTTGAAGAGGTCGCACCGACCCCAGAATGAGCCCCAATTATCCAGAAATCTGAAACCCTCCCTCCTGCACCAACCCTGTAGCCACGTGTTCAACTCCTCTCTCTCCGTATTCCTCGTCTCGCTAGCACTTGGCACGGGTAACAACCCAGAGATAATAATTTTGTTTGTCCTAGATCTAAGTTTCCACCCTAGCTCCCTGAATTCCTGCCTTACATCCCTATCCCTTTTCCTACCTCTGTCGTTGTACCTATATGGACCACGACTTGGGGCTGCTCCCCCTCCCACTTAAGGATCCCGAAAACACGATGACTGAGGTCCATCTCGTTCATGCTTCTCTTTTTCAATCGGGTTCGAGTCCGACATGATTTCCCGCTGGTGTGATGCACGATAGGAAGGCCTGATGGGATATTGACGAGCGACTGTTAAATTGAATATTCATGAGATGCAAATGAATGCAAATTGCAATCACACCACCAGGCAGCAGGATAACTGAGCCACGAATAATCCGCCTTCAGGGGAATTACAAACTTTTTTATACCCGGGGGTTTCCGGCTTTTCCTCTCCTGCTGGATTCTCTGCTCCCTCCCGTCACCAAACTCTCCCCGGTTGGGATGGGAGAGGGATCATAGAAGCCCTACAGTGCAGAAGGAGGCCATTCGGCCCATCAGAGTCTGCAGTGGCAGAGCACTGCAGCCAGGCTCACTCCCCTGTCCTATCCCCGTCCTATCCCGGTATCCCCGCACATGGCCAAACCACCTAACCTGCACATCTCTGGACTGTGGGAGGAACCCGGAGCTCCCAGAGGAAACCCACGCAGACACGGGGACAATGTACAAACTCCTCACTGACAGCCACCTGAGGCCAGAATTGATCCCGTGTCCCTGGAGCTGTGAAGCAGCAGTGCTAACCACTGTACCACCCAACACCTTCCAGAGCGATCCACTGGTTCACTCACTACCTGAGCTGTATTTCCCACAATTTGCCTCTCCTGGGACCACCACTGGCTCCGTGCCCTTTACCAATATTAAAAATGTCAGTTGGAGGGACAGGGTTTGGCTCCCTCAGGTTTATATCCAGTCTCTCTCAGTTACCCCCACTCCCATGCCCTCTGTGTTGAAGATGGCAGTAGCAGCTGGTAAAGATCCTGTACCTGAGGAATGGAGGGATAGAGACACCATTCTCCCAATCTGACCCTCCGGACCCTAACCTGGGGAGAGGCCTCAGTTTTCACAAACCCAATAGGCTGTGGCTCTGTTGATCCGTGGGGCGGTCCTGTCCCTTTAAATGTCTGACTGCCCCTTCGAATGTTGCAGACACTTCCCATTCTAATTCCCAAACCTACTTCTATTGTGAGAAACACTCTCCCACTATTGGTTCAGTAAAGATAACTCCAATCTCCATGGACTGCAGCAGTTCAAGAAGGCAGCTCACCACCGCCTCCTTCAGGGCAATTAGGGATGGGTAATAAAAGCTGGCCTAGCCAGCGACACCCACATGCCAGGAATTCATTTAGACACTAACTGGGAGAGGTCAGTGTGTTTGAGAGAGCTGTTCCACAGTGTGAGAACAATATTGCATTTCACAATTATATCAACACATCTGTACTGCTGAGATCAGCACAGAGTAACCCCCAGGATAGAAATCATTCACAAACTAACACAACTAGATCAGTCTCAGAAGCTGTTTCCTCTCTTTAACACAGAACTTCTACTGCCTGGACTGTCCCTTTAAATACTCTCAGGAAACTTTCAGCTCAGGATTTAACTCACTGATTTTGTTTTTCTCTTAAAGGTGCGACTGATCCAGTCCTCATCCAGTCTCCGAGTCTGGAACGTGTCACAGAGGGTCAGACTGCACGGTTGCAGTGCACCATGCGGAACGCCGCAGTGAGAGACAACGTGGTTTATTGGTACCGGGAGCGGCCAGGGAAACAGTGGGAGAGCATTTTAACACATTATGCATATAATTACATATACCGGTCTCCAGGTTTCTCTGAGCGTTTCCTGCCTTCCAGACACATCGACTCCAACAGATACATCCTGACAATCAGCAACGTGCAGCCCAGTGACACTGCCGTCTATTACTGCTCAGTGTGGAGCAGGATCGATGGGAGTGGAAGCCGGCTGAATGTAACCAGTGAGTAGAGTTTTCATTCCAATTACCCACAGCAATAGCCTCTTCCAGATGAGTGAATTGGAGATGAGTTTGTGATGATGAAGAGCTAGGAGGTGATGTAAAGTGATCTTACTGATGGGTTCACTGTGGGGAAGAAGCTGAGCTCAGCTTCAGCAATTCCCCAAAGTTCCACATCTCTGGCTGTATCCTGAGGGGGTGTCTGGGGAGGTTAGTGCCGTGTGGCTGTTTACTGAGCTGCAGAGAAACTTTGTCTGAGCCGAGTCCGAATGTTGGACAGACATTTGGAGAGTGTGGAAAGAACATTGGGATCAATGGGGGAGGTGGAGAGACTGATCTGAGTGATGGTGAAGTTGGGAATGTTGACCAGGTTTCTGAGGGTGAAATGAGGATGAGGAGGGAGCCAGGGATGGTGCCCTGGGGACACAGCAGAGGCGATCATTCAGACACTGGAGGAGAAATCCTTTGGTGCTGATATAATGTGGATGATGTGAGCAGCAGGAGTGGGACCGTGAGAGAGCAGTGCCAGGGGCTGGAATGTGGATTCACCGAGACTTTTAAACAGGAACCTGTGCTCAGTGGTGTTAAACAGAGTGGAGAGGTGAAAGATTCTGAGGAGGGATAGACAGTGCCCATCACATTCACACAGATATCAGTTATGATGTTGATCAGTGGAGTGCCAGTGTTGTGGGTGAGAGTGAAGACTGATTGCAGGATCAGGAGCTGGGAGTGGGCAGGAGGTGGCTCCCAATTGCAAACAGCAAGAGTCAGTCGAATGGATGGTTTGATTGTGGAGACAAAGAAATGGCTCCGTTGCTGAGAATGTGTGTGTGAAATGAGCATGGATTGTGTGGGGAGGAGTGGACAGACGGTCAGATCTCAGCACAGCTGTCTTTTCACATCCTGTCATGAATGATGGTGGGGAGCTGTGACGGTCCCGGACCAGACCCCAACTTTTGTTAGGATCCCGGACAGGAAACCCCAAACAATTTACAATTCATAAAACTGTGAGGAAAGGATATTTCACCCCAGGAGTGGTGAGTCTGACCAATAGGCATCTTTTATAGTAAAGCAAACTTTAATTTAAACACAAAATGAACCACATTGTAAGTGTGGTAGTCTGTGTAGCGGTATTACGGTACCTGGTAATGCTGGAACACCATTGGTAGATATTGTATGTTTCCTATTGGTCAAGCTGTATGGTAGCTCCACCCTGCAAGGCGGGGTATAAGAGCCCGTGCCGCCCCTGCATCCTTCACTCTGTACCTGAGCTGCTGGGGGAAACATCTCGCTTATTAAAGCCTTCAGTTGGACTACAACCTCGCTTTAGTGGTCATTGATCGTGCATCAGTGAGTAATTGTAAA
This sequence comes from Scyliorhinus torazame, assembly GCF_047496885.1. Classification (NCBI taxonomy): domain Eukaryota; kingdom Metazoa; phylum Chordata; class Chondrichthyes; order Carcharhiniformes; family Scyliorhinidae; genus Scyliorhinus; species Scyliorhinus torazame. The sequence continues at coordinate 411,753,827 of NC_092707.1, read as the reverse complement.
GTTACCATAGTCCCAGATGACCACAGGCTGCTTTCCCTTTGAGGGGGAGAGCTGACTGGTGGTGATTTAACCTGAGGGTCACCACACCTCAGGCGAGAGACAAGGTTGAGAAGGCAGGGCCTTAATGAATAACCGCAGACTGTGCGGGAATTGAACCCACGCTGCTGGCCTCGTTCTGCATCACAAGCTAGCTGTCTGGCCCATTGAGCTAACCCGGCCCCTTTAACCACATTGACAGCAAAGAAATAACTATACATTTATCAGTGAAACAGTTCATAAATAAAAGGAAAAAAACTTTCCTCGTGCTCTACTCCTACCAATATATATATTCCAAATAATCAAACCGCTACAGTTCAAAATCATAAATAAAGTTGACAATCAGGGTTACTCCATGTTCTCTGTGCAGACCTTTGGCGAGAGAGGCCCTTTCAAGAACAACCTGAAAATCCTTCTGTCTTGTCAGACTCAAATCCTCTGACAAACCTGTGAAAACCACTGGCAGACCTGGCTCCTCCCATTAATAACATAATCTGTATCCCAATGTGATGTCCCATGACCTGCCCAGCGAAGACTAAACACCATCACTCACCAATTATCTACACTCCAGTGACCTTCCAAAACAGAAACTAGTTCCATTAGCCATCTCTCTGTAAACAAATAAATGGTTAAATTCAACGATGACCTCACATTGACTACTCCTTAATCGCAGCTTTAAGAACAAAGAAAAGTACAGCACAGGACCGGCTCCTTCAGCTCCAAGCCTGCGCCGTCCATATTGCCCATCTAACTGAAAACCTTCTATACTTCCGGGGTACTTATCCCTCTATTCCCATCCTATTTATGGATTTGTCAAGGTGCCCCACAAACGTCACTTTCGTAGCTGAGTTCACCATCTCCTCCGACAGCGAGTTCCAGGCACCCGCTACCCTCTGTGTAATAAAACTTCCCTTGCCCATGTCCTCTAAACTTTGCCCCTTGCATCTTAAACCTGTGTCCCTCAGTAATTGACTCTCCCATCCTGGGACAAAGCTTTTGCCTGTCTACTCTGTCCATGCCCCTCATAATTTTGGAGACTTTTATCAGGATGCCCCTCAACCTCTGCCGCTCTAGTGAGAACAAACCATGTTTCTCCAACCTCTCCTCATAGTTAATGCCCTCCATACCAGGCAACATGCTGGTAAACCTCTGCTAAACCCTATCCAAACCCTCCACATCCTTTTGGTAGTGTGGCGACCAGAATTAAACATTGTATTCCAAGTAGCCTAACTAAGGTTCTATACAACTAGAGCATGACTTGCCAATTTTTATGCTCAATTGCCGGACCGACGAAGGCAAGCATTCCGTATGTCTTCTGGACAACATTCTCCACCTGTTTTGCCACTTCCACTGACCTGTGTACCTGTACACCCACATCCCTCTGCCTGTCAATATTCTCAAGGGTTCTGGCATTTACTGTATATTTCCCAAAGATTTTAGACCTTCCAAAAAGCATAACCTCACATTTAGCCGGATTATAGTCAAGCTGCCATCTCTCTGCGCAAGTCTCCAAACGATCTATATCCTGCCGTATCCTCTGACAGTCCTCATCGCTATCCACAATTCCACCAACCTTCATGTCATCTGCAAACTTATTAACACTGTCCACCAAACAGCAAAGGTCCTCAGCAGGTATCCCTTCACCCTGGGGTGTCCCTCGAAGATGTCGGGGATCTCTGACTGCCCCAGGATGCAGCTGTCGTGCACACTCCCGGGGAAGTGTGCACACACGAGCACGATCTCCATGTGGTGGTCGCTCACAAGTTGGAGGTTCAGAGAGTGGAATCCCTTTTTGTTGGTGAAGGGAACTCCGTGGTACCCGGTGTGTGCAAGTGAACATGTGTGCGATCTATTACCCCCTGGATCTCGGGCATCCCAGTGATGCCCCCCGCCTCCCCCCCCCCCGCCCCGTACAGCTGAGGCAGCAATGGGGCCGTGATTGGAGAACAGGATGCACTCGGCTGGGGGGGTGAGGTGGGGGTGGGGGGTGACGTGAGGGTGGAGGGGTGAGGTGCGGGTGGGGGGGAGGTTGACTGTACACAGCAGCAGAATGATTGTGAGGATTCACTGTCAGGGAAAGTGATCATTCCGAGGGAAGCAGTGAGCAGGATGGGGAGGGGATTAGGGATTTTCCGGCAACATTTCTGCAGCACCGGAGCACAGAGCAGAGAAGCAGAGGAGCTGGAATGTGAGAGGAGGGATTGGGAGATGTGTGGCTCCATGAGTGGGGACAGGGTGTGGGGAGAGCCTGAGGCTGGGAGGTGTAATCAGGAGCTGCCGTCCATCCAGACGCACATCACTCTGCCCACTGACGTAGCTATTCCTCTTCACATTCCCAGCGGCATTCCTGTTGTTCCCTCAGTTCCTATTTCTATTATTTGGTCTCTATCTCTTTTTGTCCATGACCTTTAATTTGAGCAGAAGTGAGGAACACAAGAGTGGGGGTGCTAGATATTACATAGATATTCCATAATAGTTAACCAGTTGTATTTGTTGCTTGTTTAATTAGTTATTTTTAATAAGAAGTTAATTATGTTTAAATGTACAAACCTGGTGACTGTAATTATTGGGCAGCTGAAGACCTCGGGTATTGTAAAATAAAAGTTAACATCAACCATGTTGAGACTCCGGGTCAAGTGGGGCTGGAATTGACCGCGCACTGGCCCAGGGTGTTGTAACAATATGTTTCAACTAATTGACATTTAACTCAGATACTTTTAAACATGAGCTGATGTGTGACTTGCTCAAAGCGAGACAGATACCGGCTGTCTGCAAACAAAAGGAATATGTTCAAGCCGTGCTCCTTTCTTTCAATTCAACAGGAGCTTTGGGAGCCTCTAATTCGAGGTAATTCTCCATGGCAACGTTTCAGTCAATCAGAGTTGACTTTCTTTTTTAATAATCTTTATTGTCACAAATAGGCTTACATTAACACTGTCATGAAGTTACTGTAAAAAGCCCCTAGTCGCCACATTCCGGCGCCTGTTCGGGTACACAGAGGGAGAATTCAGAATGTTCAAATTACCTAACAACTCGTCTTTCGAGACTTGTGGGAGGAAACCGGAGCGCCCGGAGGAAATCCACGCATACACGGGGAGAATGTGCAGACTCCGACAGACAGTGACCCAAACCGGGAATCGAACCTGGGACCCGAGAGCAGTGAAGCAACAGTGCCAACCACTGCGCTACAGTGCCGCCCATTGGCACCATTTCCCCTGTAGAATAAATTGTGATCTTTGAAATTTAACATTCCTGTGTTTTTCTCGATGAGGACAAAATGAAAAACTTCAACAATGTGTCTCTTTTTGACAAGATTCAATCCTAAACAAACAAGTAACTGATTTTTAATTTACTCACACAAATATATTTTGCTTTATTTGAATGAATCAGCCCATCGTTTCAGTCTTAGAATCTGGTTCTCGCTTTTTAACACCGAACATTCCCTTTAAACACTTTGGAACCTTCAGACTGGTGTTTAACTTGTTGATATTTTTCCCTTAAAGGTGCGAATGCTCCAGTCCTTATCCAGTCTCCGAGTCTGGAACGTGTCCCAGAGGGTCAGACTGCACGGTTACAGTGCACCATGCGGAACGCCGCAGTGACACACACCGATGTTCACTGGTACCGGGAGCTGCCAGGGAAAGATACGGAGAGGGTTTTAACACATGATATAAAGAACAACACACGATGGAGTCCAGGTTTCACTGAGCGTTTCTATCCTTCCCGAGACACGTCCAATAAAACCTTCATCCTGACAATCAGCAACATGCAGCCCAGTGACACTGCCGTCTATTACTGCTCCGTGTGGGGAGATATCAGTGGGAATGGATCACAGCTGAATGTAACCAGTAAGTACAGTTTCCATGAGTCTCATGTGGTTTTACTCACAGATAGAATCTTCTTGAACTTATCTTCGAGAACCTTAATTCTTTGACTCCTTTGTTTACTCGGGTTTTTGCCAATGTGGTGCCTCGAGCTGTTTTGTTTTATATTCATACTTTATTGACAAGATGCCATCCCTAACTGCCCTGGAGAAGGTGGTGGTGAGCTGCCTTCTTGAACCGCTGCACTCCATGTGGTGTAGGTACTGCTGTTAGGGAGGGAGTTCCAGGATTGTGACCCAGCGACAGTGAAGGGACGGCGATACATTTTGTTACGACACCCTGGGCCAGCGCACGGTCAGTTCCAGCCCCACAGATCCCAGAGTCCCAACATAAGTGAATTAACCAGTAATTTGTGTATTTTCCTCAGATCTTTGACCCTTGACTTCTCCAATGAGTTACAGGCACCAGATTTGAAATTAAAACATTCGAACTGTTTATTTATAAAAGGAGTAAAAGATGAACAGATAATGGAAATAATGTAACACTGATCTTCTAGTCTAACTATTCCCCAAACACCGTCCCACCCGCCACCCACATGCACACAAGACAGACACACAGGGGAGAAGGGAAAGGATCAAAATGATGGGGATTAAAATGGGTGTGAGATATTTGAGGATATTTGCTGCTGAGTTTGAGGTCCTTGTAGGCCGTGATCTCTTCAGAATGCGAGGTGTTGAACCATCGGAGGGTTTGGAACCTCAAACTGGGCCATTCAGGCCGGATTCTCAGGCCGTAGGATCCCCTCTGGGGACAGGCTTCAACTTGTGTTGAGCTGAGCATTACCCACGGAAGATGCACGTCAAACCTGCTGAGTTTCTGATATGTGGTCAGCTTCAGCAGACTCACCAACAACTTGTCTCAGTTACACAGAATATTAGAGCAGCATTTTCCTGAGGCCTTTGAGAGGTCTGGTACTTTTAATGGAAGAGGAACCGGAAAGGTCCACCTCCCCAGCTCTGTATTCAGGTTTTGAGTACTCACTAACTGCTCTGTGTTCCTGAAGGGGGTTCAAACTGAAATTTGAGAGAGAATCCCCCTCTTCTGGGGGAGAGATTCAAAAGGATTCTGCTCAGCTCTGCAGTTTGGAAAAATCTGGGTTGGCCGGCACCGATTCGTCCTCCAACACGGCCGGAGACTTCTCCGCTCACACTCTCCTTGGCATTCCGTGGGCCACAACAGTTTTACGTGTTTCTGTAACATGGCCAACATGCATTGTCCCCCAGTCTCTAACTGAGACAGAATCTGAGGGTTTAGTTGAGAAGGAGGTGGTTTTGGTGGTTGAACAGGTTTGAAGTCCCCACCATGGGTGGTTAACAGACTGTCCCTGGTACTTCCCTCCAACTTGGTCGACACTCCTTGACACCTTCTCTATACCTGACTCTGTCTGTCCCTCACCACTCGCCATGTGAACCTGTCTACATCACACTCTCAGACAAATAATTCCAGATCCTAACCACTCGCTGTGTGAATCTGTCTCCACCACACTCTCAGGCAGAACATTCTAGATCCTAACCACTCGCTGTGTGAATCTGTCTCCACCACACTCTCAGACAGTACATTCCAGATCCTAACCACCCGCTGTGTGAATCTGTCTCCACCACACTCTCAGACAGTACATTCCACATCCTAACCACTCGCTGAGTGAATCTGTCTCCACCACACTCACAGACAGAACATTCCAGATCCTAACCACTCGCTGAGTGAATCTGTCTCCACCACACTCTCAGACAGAACATTCCAGATCCTAACCACTCGCTGTGTGAATCTGCCTCCACCACACTCTCAGACAGTATATTCCAGATCCTAACCACTCGCTGTGTGAATCTGCCTCCACCACTCTCTCAGACAGAACATTCCAGATCCTAACCACTCGCTGTGTGAATCTGTCTCCACCACACTCTCAGACAGTACATTCCAGATCCTAACCACTGGACCTAATTACTGCTCAATGTGGGGAAGCGTCTATGGGAATGGAAGCCGGCTGAATGTAACCAGTAAGTAGAATTTCATTCCAATTACCCACAGCAATAACCTCTTCCAGATGAGTGAATTGGAGATGAGTTTGTGATGATGAAGAGCTAGGAGGTGATGTAAAGTGATCTTACTGATGGGTTCACTGTGGGGAAGAAGCTGAGCTCAGCTTCAGCAATTCCCCAAAGTTCCACATCTCTGGCTTTATCCTGAGGGGGTGTCTGGGGAGGTTAGTGCCGTGTGGCTGTTCACTGAGCTGCAGAGAAACTTTGAGCCGAGTCCGTATGTTGGACAGACATTTGGAGAGAGTGGAAAGAACATTGGGATCAATGGAGGAGGTGGAGAGACTGATCTGAGTGATGGTGTAGATGGGAATGTTGACCAGGTTTCTGAGGGTGAAATGAGGATGAGGAGGAGCCAGGGATGGTGCCCTGGGGACACAGCAGAGGCGATCATTCAGACACTGGAGGAGAAATCCTTTGGTGCTCATATAATGTGGATGATGTGAGCAGCAGGAGTGGGACCGTGAGAGAGCAGTGCCAGGGGCTGGAATGTGGATCCGAGACTTTTAAACAGGAACCTGTGCTCAGTGGTGTTAAACAGAGTGGAGCGGTGAAAGATTCTGAGGAGGGATAGACAGTGGCCATCACATTCACACAGATATCAGTTATGATGTTGATCAATGGAGTGCCAGTGTTGTGGGTGAGAGTGAGGACTGATTGCCGGATCAGGAGCTGGGAGTGGGCAGGAGGTGGCTCCCAATTGCAAGCAGCAAGAGTCAGTCGAATGGATGGTTTGATTGTGGAGACAAAGAAATGGCTCCGTTGCTGAGAATGTGTGTGTGAAATGAGCATGGATTGTGTGGGAGGAGTGGACAGACGGACAGATCTAAGCACAGCTGTCTTTTCACATCCAGTCATGAATGATGGTGGGGAGCTGTGACGGTCCCGGACCAGACCCCAACTTTTGTTAGGATCCCGGACAGGAAACCCGAAACAATTTACAATTCATAAAACTGTGAGGAAAGGATATTTCACCCCAGGAGTGGTGAGTCTGACCAATAGGCATCTTTTATGGTAAAACAAACCTTAATTCAAACATCCCAATGTGATATCCCATGACCTGCCCAGCGAGGACTAAACACCATCATTCACCAATTATCTACACTCCAGTGACCTTCCAAAACAGAAACTATATCCCATTGGCCATCTCTCTTAAAACAAATAAATGGTTAAATTCAACGATGACCTCACATTGACTACTCCTGAATCGCAGCTTTAAGAACAAAGAAAAGTACAGCACAGGACTGGCTCCTTCAGCTCCAAGCCTGCGCCGTCCATATTGCCCACCTAACTGAAAACCTTCTATACTTCCGGGGTACTTATCCCTCTATTCCCATCCTATTTATGGATTTGTCAAGGTGCCCCATAAACGTCACTTTCGTAGCTGCGTTCACCATCTCCTCCGACAGCGAGTTCCAGGCACCCGCTACCCTCTGTGTAATAAAACGTCCCTTGCACATCGCCTCTAAACTTTGCCCCTTGCACCTTAAACTTGTGTCCCCCAGTAATTGACTCTCCCACCCTGGGACAAAGCTTTTGCCTGTCTACGCTGTCCATGCCCCTCATAATTTTGGAGACTTTTATCAGGATGTCCCTCAACCTCCGCCGCTCTAGTGAGAACAAACCATGTTTCTCCAACCTCTCCTCATAGTTAATGCCCTCCATACCAGGCAACATCCTGGTAAACCTCTGCTATACCATCTCCAAACCCTCCACATCCTTCTGGTAGTGTGGTGACCAGAATTAAACACTGTATTCCAAGTGGCCTAACTAAGGTTCTATACAACTAGAGCATGACGTGCCAATTTTTATGCTCAATTGCCGGACCGATGAAGGCAAGCATTCCGTATGTCTTCTTGACAACCTTCTCCACCTGTTTTGCCACTTCCACTGACCTGTGTACCTGTATACCCAGATCCCTCTGCCTGTCAATATTCTAAAGGGTTCTGGCATTTACTGTACATTTCCCAAATATTTTAGACCTTCCAAAATGCATAACCTCACATTTAGCCGGATTATAGTCAATCTGCCATCTCTCTGCGCAAGTCTCCAAACGATCTATATCCTGCCGTATCCTCTGACAGTCCTCATCGCTATCCACAATTCCACCAACCTTTATGTCATCTGCAAACTTATTAACACTGTCCTCCAAACAGCAAAGGTCCTCAGCAGGTACCCCTTCACCCTGGGGTGTCCCTCAAAGATGTCGGGGATGTTTGACTGCCCCAGGATGCAGCTGTCGTGCACACTCCTGGGGAAGTGTGCACACACGAGCACGATCTCCATGTGGTGGTCGCTCACAAGTTGGAGGTTCAGAGAGTGGAATCCCTTTTTGTTGGTGAAGGGAACTCCGTGGTACCCCGGTGTGTGCAAGTAAACATGTGTGCAATCTATTCCCCCCTGGATCTGGGGCGCCCAGCGATGCCCCCCCCCCCCGCCCCCCCGCGCCGTACAGCTGAGGCAGCCGTGGGGCCGTGATTGGAGAATGGGATACACTCAGTTTGGGGGTGAGGTTGTGAGGGGTGGGTGCATGAGGGGTGAGGTTGGGGGTGAGTTGGGGGTGGGGGGAGGCTGACTGTACACAGCAGCAGAATGATTATGAGGATTCACTGTCAGGGAAAGTGATCATTCCGAGGGAAGCAATGAGCAGGATGGGGAGGGGATTAGGGATTTTCCGGCAACATTTCTGGTGCACCGGAGCACAGAGCAGAGAAGCAGAGGAGCTGGAATGTGAGAGGAGGGATTGGGAGATGTGTGGCTCCATGAGTGGGGACAGTGTGTTGGGAGAGCCTGAGACTGGGAGGTGTAATCAGGAGCTACCGTCCATCCAGACGCACATCACTCTGCTCACTGATGTTGCTATTCCTCTTCACATTCCCAGCGGCATTCCTGTTGTTCCCTCAGTTCCTATTTCTATTATTTGGTCTCTATTTTTTTTTGTCCATGACATTTAATTTGAGCAGAAGTAAGGAACACAATGGTGGGGTGCTAGATATTACATAGATATTTCATAATAGTTAACCAGTTGTATTTGTTGCTTATTTAATTATAGTTATTTTTAATAAGAAGTTAATTATCTTTACATTTACAAACCTGGTGTCTGTAATTATTGGGCAGCTGAAGACCTCGGGTATTGTAAAATAAAAGTTAACATCAACCATGTTGTGACTTCGGGTCAAGTGGGGCTGGAATTGACCGCGCACTGGCCCAGGGTGTTGTAACAATATGTTTCAGCTCATTGACATTTAACTCAGATACGTCTAAACATGAGCTGATGTGTGACTCATTTACACTTGCTCAAAGCGAGACAGAGACCGGCTGTCTGCAAACAAAAGGAATATGTTCAAGCTGTGCTCCTTTCTTTCAATTCAACAGGAGCTTTGGGAGCCTCTAATTCAGGGTAATTCTCATGGCAAAGTTTCAGCCAATCAGATTTGACTTTCTTTTTAATAATCGTTATTGTCACAAATAGGCTTACATTAACACTAATGAAGTTACTGTAAAAAGCCCCTCGTCGCCACATTCCGGCGCCTGTTCGGGTACACAGAGGGAGAATTCAGAATGTTCAAATTACCTAACAACACGTCTTTCGGGACTTGTGGGAGGAAACCGGAGCGCCCGGAGGAAATCCACGCAGACACGGGGAGAATGTGCAGGCTCCGACAGACAGTGACCCAAGCCGGGAATCGAACCTGGGACCCGAGGGCAGTGAAGCAACAGTGCCAACCACTGTGCTACAGTGCCGCCCATTGGCACCATTTCCCCTGTAGAATAAATTATGAATCTTTGAAATTAAACATTCCTGTGTTTTTCTTGATGAGTACAAAATGAAAAACTTCAACAATGTGTCTCTTTTTGACAAGATTCAATCCTAAACAAACAAGTAACTGATTTTTAATTTACTCACACAAATATATTTTGCTTTATTTGAATGAATCAGCCCATCGTTTCAGTCTTAGAATCTGGTTCTCGCTTTTTAACACCGAACATTCCCTTTAAACACTTTGGAACCTTCAGACTGGTGTTTAACTTGTTGATATTTTTCCCTTAAAGGTGCGAATGCTCCAGTCCTTATCCAGTCTCCGAGTCTGGAACGTGTCCCAGAGGGTCAGACTGCATGGTTACAGTGCACCATGCGGAACGCCGCAGTGACACACACCGATGTTCACTGGAACCGGGAGCTGCCAGGGAAAGATATGGAGAGGGTTTTAACACATGATATAAAGAACAACACACGATGGAGTCCAGGTTTCACTGAGCGTTTCCATCCTTCCCGAGACACGTCCAATAAAACCTTCATTCTGACAATCAGCAACGTGCAGCCCAGTGACACTGCCGTCTATTACTGCTCCGTGTGGGGAGATATCAGTGGGAATGGATCACAGCTGACTGTAACCAGTAAGTACAGTTTCCATGATTCTCATGTGGTTTTACTCACAGATAGAATCTTCTTGAACTTATCTTCCAGAACCTTAATTCTTTGACTCCTTTGTTTACTCGGGTTTTTGCCAATGTGGTGCCTCGAGCTGTTTTGTTTTATATTCATACTTTATTGGCAAGATGCCATCCCTAACTGCCCTGGAGAAGGTGGTGGTGAGCTGCCTCTTGAACCGCTGCACTCCATGTGGTGTAGGTACTGCTGTTAGGGAGGGAGTTCCAGGATTGTGACCCAGCGACAGTGAAGGGACGACGATACATTTTGTTACGACACCCTGGTCAGCGCACGCTCAGTTCCAGCCACACAGATCCCAGAGTCCCTACATAAGTGAATTAACCAGTAATTTGTGTATTTTCCTGAGATCTTTGACCCTTGACTTCTCCAATGAGTTACATGCACAAGATTTGAAAGTAAAACATTAGAACTGTTTATTTATAAAGAGAGTAAAATATGAACAAATTATGGAAATAATGTAACACTGATCTACTTGTTTAACTATTCCCCAAACACCGTCCCACCCGCCACCCACATGCACACAAGACAGACGCACAGGGGGGAAGGGAAAGGATCAAAATGATGGGCATTAAACTGGGTGTGAGATATTTGAGGATCTTTGCTGCTGAGGTTGAGGTCTTTGTAGGCAGTGAACTCTTCAGAATGCGAGGTGTTGAACCATCGGTTGGCTTGGACCCTCAAGCTGGGCCATTCAGGCCGGATTCTCAGGCTGTGGGATCCCCTCTGGGGACAGGTTACAACTTGTGTTGAGCTGAGCGTTACCCACGGAAGATGCACTTCAAACCTGCTGAGTTTCTGATATGTGGTCAGCTTCAGCAGACTCACCAACAACTTGTCTCAGTTACACAGAATATTAGAGCAGCATTTTCCTGAGGCCTTTGAGAGGCCTGGTACTTTTAATGGAAGAGGAACCGGAAAGATCCCCACCCCCAGCTCTGTATTCAGGTTTTGAGTACTCACTAACTGCTCTGTGTACCTGAAGGGGGTTCAAACTGAGATTTGAGAGAGAATCCCCTTCTTCTGGGAGAGAGATTCAAGAGGATTCTGCTCAGCTCAGCAGTTTGGAAAAATCTGGGTCGGCCGGCACCGATTCGTCCTCCAACACGGCCGGAGACTTCTCAGCTCACACTCTCCCTGGCATTCCGTGGATCACAACAGTTTTGCGTGTTTCTGTAACATGGCCAACATGCATTGTCCCCCAGTCTCTAACTGAGACAGAATCTGAGGGTTTAGTTGAGAAGGAGGTGGTTTTGGTGGTTGAACAGGTTTGAATTCCCCACCATGGGTGGTTAACAGACTGTCCCTGGTACTTCCCTCCAACTTGGTCGACACTCCTTGGCACCTTCTCTATACCTGACTCTGTCTGTCCCTCGCCACTCGCTGTGTGAATCTGTCTCCAGCACACTCTCAGAGAAATAATTCCAGATCCTAACCACTCGCTGTGTGAATCTGTCTCCACCACACTCTCAGACAGAACATTCCAGATCCTAACCACTCGCTGTGTGAATCTGCCTCCACCACACTCTCAGACAGTACATTCCAGATCCTCACCACTCGCTGTGTGAATCTGTCTCCACCACACTCTCAGACAGTACATTCCAGATCCTAACCACTCGTTGTGTGAATCTGTCTCCACCACACTCACAGACAGAACATTCCGGATCCTAACCACTCGCTGTGTGAATCTGTCACGTCCACACTCTCAGACAGTACATTCCGGATCCTAACCACTCGTTGTGTGAATCTATCTCCACCGCACTCGCAGACAGTACATTCCTGATCCTAACCACTCGCTGTGTGAATCTGTCTCCACCACACTCACAGACAGTACATTCCGGATCCTAACCACTCGTTGTGTGAATCTACCTCCACCGCACTCTCAGACAGAACATTCCAGATCCTAACCACTCGCTGTGTGGAAGAAGTTTTTTCTTCATTTTGCATTTGCCTTTTTTGCAAATTATTTTTTTGCCCTCTGTCTTAATCTTTTCATAAAGGGGAACAGTTTCTCCCTGTCTGCTCTGGTCAGAACTCCAGTGATTTTGAACATCTCTATCAAATCTCCTCTGATCCTTCTTCTCTCCCAGGAGAATGGTCCAACTTCTCCAATATATCCCCGGAACTGAAGTTCCTCATCCCTGGATCCGTTGTTTTGAATCTTTGCTGCTCTCTCTCCGATACCTTCACATCCTTCCTAATGTGCGATACCCAGAACTGGATGTAATATTCTGATTGAGGCTGAACTAATATCTGAAGCTGAATATACTGAAGCTGCCGTGTGTGTAACATTCTGATACTTTACAGAACAATCATCCGACCAGAATCCCGGGACAGCAGATGCGATTGTTTTAAGCACGGGTATAATCCTGGCCTTTGTTGTCTTGTTCTGCTTCGCTCTGCTCACACGTTATCTTGTAAAAACGAGGTTGCACTCTGCAAAGAACTCCACACAAGGGTAAATATGAATCATCTTGTGTCTGATACTGTTACTGCACAGGGTGATTATTTTATAACTTGCTGCTTTTAGTGAGGAGCCACATTCCCCTTGCAGCCTATCGTTCAAGTGTGTGAGCTGCTACTATTGAGACCAACACATGTGCCAGTGCTTGACTGGTGCCAGTCATCTCCAACTGTCCTGGCATCACAACCACCCCAGTATTGACCAACAGGCACCTAACTGCTGCTGCTGAGAGCCAGGATGGTTTTCACAGTTGAAGCACTAAACCTCGCCCTTCGGACATTAGTGCTGGATAATTGCCCCCCTCGCCCTGTGTGCTGGTTCAGTGCCCGTGTCTCGCTGGCTGCACAGTCCCTCATGGTGGTTAGAACAAACAAGTGTTCATGCTCTCTGTCCAAACAGCCCATGTCGGCCTTTATCCTCCCCACAAGGAAATAGTTCTAATCATATTCACACCATATTCCAATATCTCTTCAGCTGTCTTTTTCATCACCTCCCTCTCCAATCTAATCTCAAATGATGACATTATTTCTGCCTCACCCACTAGTCTGGGTGAATCCCACATCCTCCCGACTCTGTGTCAAGATATTTATCTGCCCTATTCTAGTCTCTTCCATAAGCTTGTATCCAGAGCTCCTCAATCTTCACCCTCCCTGTAAAAGTCTGCTTCCATCTCTTCCATCCCAAGTTTAAAGAATTTTGAAGACCTTTGATCATATTGCTCTGCAATCTGGGTTCTGCTAATGATAAAAAATGTCTCCCGTCTTTCTTTGTATTTGTTTTGCTGACACCAGACCCAATCCCAGTGAATCTCTCCTGTTTCCTCACTAACGCCTGACAGCTTAATCAGCTTGGAGTGGAGAGCTCTCTAGCATGTCTTCAAAAACTGAGATAACTTTCACTGTCAGTGAACGACAGACAGTCTCGGTGTTTCGTAACTAACATTCAAAACATTAAAATGTTCCAGGGAATATTTTGCAAAATGGGTGTTGACATTTCCAGGCTGTATCGAGACAGCAGTGAGTGCATGGCCCAGATAGCGGAAAATCCCAGTATTCATTGTGGATTCACTGGGAGCCCAGGGGAATCCTGACCAGTCTGGTTTGGGTGGTGTGACCATGGACATCTGCACAGTTTGCATTGCTTTGATAGAAATGAGATGGATCAGATTTCCCAGGAGAAGTCCGCACTGTTTCCAGCCCTTTCTCAAAGTGTGACATGCTTTGTGTTTATTGAGTTGGGAGGTTAATAGGGGGGTGAAAAAGGCAGATGGGACACTTGCCTTTATCAATCGGGGCATCGATTACAAAAGCAGGGAGGTCATGTTGGAGTTTTATAGAACTTTGGTGAGGCCACAGCTGGATCACTGTGTGCAGTTCTGGGGCGAAATTCTCCGACCCCCCGCCGGGTCGGAGAATCGCCGGGGGCTGGCGTGAATCCCGCCCCCGCTGGTTGCCGAAGTCTCTGGCACCGGAGATTCGGCGGGGGCGGGAATCGCGACGCGACGGTTGGCGGGACCCCCCGTTCGATTCTCCGGCCCGGATGGGCTGAAGTCCCGCCGCTAAAATGCCTGTCCCACCGCGTAAATTAATTCACCTACCTTACCGGCGGGACAAGGTGGCGCGGGCGGGCTCCGGGGTCCTGGGGGGGGCGCTGGGCGATCTGGCCCCAGGGGATGCCCCCACGGTGGCTTGGCTCGCGATCGGCGCCCACCGATCCGCAGGGCGGCCTGTGCCGTGGGGGCACTCTTTCCCTTCCGCCTCCGCCAGGGTCTCCACCATGGCGGAAGCAGAAGTGACTCACTCCACTGCGCATGCGCGGGAATGCTGTCAGCGGCCGCTGACGCTCCCGCGCATGCGCCGCCCGGAGATGTCATTCCGCGCCAGCTGGCGGGGCACCAAAGGCCTTTTCCGCCAGCTGGCGGGGCGGAAATTCCTCCGGCGCCGGCCTAGCCCCTCAATGTTGGGGCTCGGCCCCCAAAGATGCGGAGCATTCCGCACCTTTGGGGCGGCGCGATGCCCGTCTGATTTGTGCCGTTTTGGGCGCCAGTCAGCGGACATTGCGCCGTTTCTGGAGAATTTTGCCCCTGGTAACCATATTATAGGAAGGGTGTGATCGCACTGGAGGGGGTGCAGAGGAGATTCACCAGGATGTTGCCTGGGATGGAACGTTGAAGTTATGGAGAAAGGTTGAATGGATTTGGGTTGTTTACTCTGAAGCAGAGAAGACTGAGGGGTGACCTGATCGAGGTGGACAAGATTATGAGGGGCATGGACTGGGTGGATAGGGAGCAGCTGTACCCCTGAGATGAAAGGTCGGTTACAAGGGGACACAAGTTCAAGGTGAGGGGCAGGCAGTTTCGAGGGGATTAGAGGAAAATCTCTGGCACCGGAGATTCGGCGGTGAGGGTCTGAAACCAACTACCTGGGAGGATGGTGAGGGTCTGGAGCGCACTGCCTGGGAGGGGGGTGAGGGTCTGGAACGCACTGCGTGGGAGGGTGGTGAGGGTCTGGAACGCACTGCCTGGGAGGGTGGTGAGGGTCTGGAACGCACTGCCTGGGAGGGTGGTGAGGGTCTGGAACGCACTGCCTGGGAGGGTGGTGAGGGTCTGGAACGCACTGCCTGGGAGGGTGGT
Organism: Scyliorhinus torazame; assembly: GCF_047496885.1. NCBI lineage: Eukaryota > Metazoa > Chordata > Chondrichthyes > Carcharhiniformes > Scyliorhinidae > Scyliorhinus > Scyliorhinus torazame. The sequence goes on along the minus strand of NC_092707.1, from coordinate 411,738,328 downwards.
GAGGGTCTGGAACGCACTGCCTGGGAGGGTGGTGAGGGTCTGGAACACGCTGCCTGGGAGGGTGGTGAGGGTCTGGAACGCACTGCCTGGGAGGGTGGTGACGGTCTGGAACGCGCTGCCTGGGAGGGTGGTGAGGGTCTGGAACGCACTGCCTGGGAGGGGGGTGAGGGTCTGGAACGCACTGCGTGGGAGGGTGGTGACGGTCTGGAACGCGCTGCCTGGGAGGGTGGTGAGGGTCTGGAACGCACTGCCTGGGAGGGTGGTGAGGGTCTGGAACGCACTGCCTGGGAGGGTGGTGAGGGTCTGGAACGCACGGCCTGGGAGGGTGGTAGAGGCGGGTTGCCTCACATCCTTTAAAACGTACCTGGATGAGCACTTAGCCGTCATAATATTCAAGGTTATGGACCAAGTGCTGGTCAATGGGATTAGGTCGGCGGGTCAGGTGTTTGTCATGCATCGGTGCCGACTCGATGGGCCGAAGGGCCTCTTCTGCAGAATCTGTGTGATTCGGTGATATAAAGATTAACGTCACCAATCCTGAGCTCCCAGAAGAAAGGGAAGAGACTGAGACAGGTGCTGTCACCTTGTCCCCATCTCAAACTCCCTGTGTTCACTGCTCCTCGCTCTGGACTTTCTCTCTCACTCTCTGGGATACGGGAGGCAAAATAAATCAATCAGGGCTGAAATATTTTCTAAATGATCGGTTTATTGATATTAAGACACAAGGGCAGGGATTCCCCAAAATCGCGGCAAAGTGTTGCCGCCGGAGTAAACACCAGAGTGTTTCACGCTGGCGTCAATGGGCCTCTTGGCCCAGCGATTCTGCACCCCACAGGGGCCCAGCACGGCGCTGGAGTGCTTAACGCAGCTCCGGCTTCCGATACGGGCCCCAGCACATCCGACTGCGGATCCGCGCATGCATACGGCGGCAGGCCGCGGATCCGCGCACGCGCGCGGCTGCCGTATTCACGCCGGCCCCTGCACAACATGGCGGATCCCTTTAGTGGCCCGGCACTGAAGAAGAAATGCCCCCCCGGAGTCTGATCCCCCACAACCCCCCCCCCCCCACAACCAGGACGGCTACTGCAGCCGCGACACCGAGCGCCCGCCGGGTGAAACCATACGGGAACCATGTCGACGGAACTCGGCCGGTCGACCGCAGAGAATCGCCGTGGGGCCTCTTTCAACGGCCCCGGCCGGCGCCGCATCGACTGCGCGCGCTACGGGTGCCGATTCTCCAGCCGGCGGAGAATCACGTCTCGGCGTCAGACCCGATCGCGGGCGTTCTTCGCCCCCGCGCCAATCGCGATTTAAGCGTGGAGGCTCGGAGAATCCCACCCAAGATGTTTCTAAACTTATCCAGGCGTGGAAATTGGAAACAAGGGTCTTCGCTCCCTCCGGGAGACCAAAGGTGAATCGTTCATTTCTCTGATGTTACGGCTGCTTCTTGTCCCGGATGTGAAATCATTGCAAAATGAGAAGTTTCTCAAACAACTCTTTCACTTCCAAAGTCTGAAATTAGAATAAGATGCATGAGCTTGATCAAACTTCCCAGCATGCCTTCTGATTTGGGTCACATTGTGGAGCCAATTCTGCTTATTTAGGAAATGATTCCGGATATCCGGCTCATCCGTGTCATTGTCCTTAAAAACTGGAATCAAAGGCGCATGTTGGAAAACCTAAAATCCGTCTCCGCCAAGAATGTGACCTGTTGTTCTGCAGTAACGCTGCAATGAAGCTAATGTGTGGCATTTCTTTAGGATCCCTGATGAAGACCAGAACCCTGTGCATGCAACAGTGGACGGTGAGTAAACTAATTCAACCATTGTTGCAACGCTCACCGGGAATTACTCTCGATCCCAGATACCCCTTTGATGCTGTTAGTTTTGGGATGTAATTAACATGCTAATAATTTGACCAATTTATTTGTCTGATTTGCAAAGTTTACTATTAAATGCAGTAAAGCTACATCGGACAGAATGAAGATGGTTGGAGGCTGTCCCCAGCCCTGTAGCTGCAGAGTGTGAGACATACCCTCAGGGTGGCAATGTTACAGCGAGTGACCCCAAAAAGATAAACTTTCAGACATAGAAAGTCCACGGAACGGCCTCCTATATTTCACCAGCGTCTGGAATCTCCTTGTAGAGTGATCACATTGTCAGTTCTCAGAGCAATTCCTGGCAATAGAGATGGTTAAGAGTTGACCGATTAGTTTGATATGAGAGTTTTTGATTGAATCGAGAGAGAAAAACTATTTGCTCTGGCGAGTGGGTTAACAACTAGAGATCAGAGATTTAAAATCGTTGGGTAAAGATCGAGAGGGGAGATGGAGAGAAATGTTTTTCACTCAGAGAATTGTCGGGATCTGAAACGCTCGCCCTGAAAATGTGGAGGAAGCTGATTCCAGAAATCATCTTAAAAGAGAGTTGGGCAGGTACTTGCTCTGGAGGGAGAGCAGCGAAGGTTTACCAGGCTGTATCCTGGATGGTGGGACTGTCCTATGAGGAGAGACTAAGTGGGTTAGGATTATATTCATTGGAGTTTAGAAGAGTGAGAGGGAATCTCATAGAAACTTACAAAATTCTAACAGGATTAGACAGGGTAGATCCAGAAAGAATGTTCCCGATGGTGGGGGAGTCCAGAACTAGGGGTCATAGTTTGAGGATAAGGAGTAAACCTTTTAGGACTGAGGTGAGGAGAAATTTCTTCACCCAGAGAGTGGTGAATCTGTGGAATTCGCTACCACAGAAAGTCGTTTGTTAAGTAATGGGTTAAGAGACATTCCTATTAGTTGTCTTATGTTAAGTATCCAATAATTGACACTGATATGTAAAGAGGCTTCAGGTGGCCTTTGTGTCAGGTGATGTGATGTTAGAGTTTTGAGCAGAGTCTGTTGAAGTAAATTAAAGGTGTTTGTGGAAAAGGAGCAGAACTTTTGACTCTTTATACAACAGCAGCTAACCGGCTAACATAGTTGAGGTCAAAACATTGTGTAATTTAAAGAAGGAATTAGATTTTGCTCTTGGGGCTAAAGGAATCCAGGGATATGGGGGGAAGGTGGGATCAGGGTATTGAACTTGATGATCAGCCATGATCATAATGAATGGGGGAGCAGGCTCGAAGGGCCGAATGGCCTCCTCCTGCTTCTATTTTCCATGTTTCTGTGTATGTCTCAGGAATTTACAGGATTCCGGATGAAAAGCAGGAATGTGGGATTGGGCACAATGGCCCTTGAAAGAACCAGCACAGGTTCAATGGGCCGAATGGCCTCCTCCTGTTCTGTGAGTTGCTGATTTCTCTGATGAACTTTATAATGGAGAGGAGGCCTCATGTCTCCCGGGAAAACTGCCCAAGTCACTCCGGAATTTTCATTTGCTGTCATTCCAAGTTTCCAGAGCTCGACCTTTACATGGATTTATTCTGAAGAAACATCTTTGTCTTTTCTTTCAGATAAAACACGGAGCAGCAATCAAGAGGCTGAAGAAGCTCCTTCTGCTCCTTTGGTAAGGAAATGGAAATGGGGCTTAGCTGCTGTTCTTTGCTGAATTTTCGATTTGCTGCCGTTTCCCAAAATAGGCACCACATCAATTAAAGAGGAGGAGTTTGAATGTTACTGTAAGTTTACAAATCAATCCTTGTGTTCCAGACAGGAGAGTGATAGACAACCTGCTCTGATTTCCCCGCTCCACCTGTCTGTCTGCACAACGTGTTTTCAATTATTTTTAAAGTTGGTGGTGGCATATTTTTCAAATCCATGGGTTCTGTGAACCAATTTACTGATAAACTGCAGAAAACTGGAGTTAACAGTAACTCAGAAGGTTAGTTCAAATCTGGGGAGGCAGTTTCATAACTTCCCACTACATCGCACACACCCTCATGCACAACCCTCTCATACACCCTCATGCACCCTCAAACAGCCGCACACTAATAAACTGCAGAAATCTGGAGTTAACAATAACTCAGAAGGTTAGTTTAAACCTGGGGAGGAAGTTTCACAACTTCCCACTCCAAACACACGCACATGCACACGTGCATGCGCACGCACACACTGACCTGATTAACACTACATCCCTGTATGCTTCACCCAATGCCGGTGTTTATGTCGTTACATTGCGTACCTTGTGTTGCCCAATACGTATTTTCTTTTATTTTATTTTCATGTACTTAATGATCTGCTGAGCTGCTCGCAGAAAAATACTTTTCACCCTGCCTCAGTACACGTGACAATAAACAAAATCCAAATCCATACACACTTTCTCTCTCTCATACACACACACACACACACACACACACATCGGGCATCGGGCAGAAGATACAAAAGTCTGAGAACACAAACAGCTTCTTCTCCACTGTTATCAGACGCCGAACGACCCTCTTATGTACTGATCTGATTAATACTCCTGTCTGCTTCACTCGATGCCGGTGTCTATGTATTCACATTGTGGGCCTTGTGTTGCCCTATTATGTATTTTTGTTTCTTGTACTAAATGATCTGTTTGTGCTGCTCGCAGAAAAATACTTTTCACTGTTCCTCGGTCCACGTGACAATAAACAAATCCAATCCAATCCCTACACACACACCCTCTATCTCACACACACACCCTCTATCCCACACACACACCCTCTATCTCACACACACACACACTCACACACACCCTCTATCTCACACACACACCCTCTATCTCACACACACACCCTCTATCTCACACACACACCCTCTATCCCCCACACACACACACACCGTCTCTCACACACACACCGTCTCACACACCCTCTATCTCACACACACACCCTCTATCCCACACACACACACCGTCTCTCACACACACCGTCTCTCACACACACCCTCTATCCCACACACACACACCCTCTATCTCAGACACACACCGTCTCTCACACACACACCCTCTATCCCACACACACACACCGTCTCTCACACACACCGTCTCTCACACACACCCTCTATCTCACACACACACCCTCTATCTCACACACACACCCTCTATCTCACACACACACACACTCACACACACCCTCTATCTCACACACACACCCTCTATCTCACACACACACCCTCTATCTCACACACACACCGTCTCTCACACACACCCTCTATCTCACACACACACTCTATCTCACACACACACCGTCTCACACATACACCCTCTATCCCACACACACACACCCTCTATCTCACACACACACCATCTCTCACACACACACCCTCTATCCCACACACACACACCCTCTATCTCACACACACACCATCTCTCACACACACACCCTCTATCCCACACACACACACACCGCCTCACACACACACACACCCTCACACACACTCACACGCATACACCCTCACACACCCTCACACACACAAACCCTCACAAACCCTCTCACACACACACACTCTTGCATCACTGCTCTCTCCCTCACGCGTGCCACCACCCTCTCTCCTTCATTCTGTCGCAAGCTCTTTATTTCTCTTTCTTCCTCTCTCTCTCTCTCTCTCTCTCTCAAACACTGACTTGCATCATCACTGCTTATTTATATTTTCAGACATTTTTTGAAAAGTTTCTAGCACCTTCTATGTGACCAGGTTAAAGTTGGGGACAGAGTTTCTGTGGGTTTCCAACCTGAAACTTGAGCTGTCATCTTTTGAGTTGTGATTTTTTGAGGGGTGATTTTTTGAGGGGTGATTTTTTGAGGGGTGATTTTTTTGAGCCTCTCCGTCCGTGAGAAAGTCACCGTGGACCCAAACTCTGGAGTGAAGTGAAAAATGTGATTCTCTCCGGCGTGATTGTTGTTTGGAATCTCCCCCCCCACCCCCCCCACCCCCCGCGCCTGGGGAGGAGTGAGAATCACACGGTGCGAGATCAGGAACCTCACTGTAATACATCAGCACACCATTACCCAGCACTCTCTCCAGACCTTACCCCCTCCCTCACGGAATCTTGACTCAGCGTGACGTCCCGCCAGCATCATTTACACCAAGGCTGGCCGGGCGTGAGGCAGTCTCAGAGTCTCCACCTCACCAGAGTGACGCCGGTAACTACACCAATCACTTTTATTTCTGAGAGGCACAAGATTCCATGAGGATTCACACCGTTTTTCCCGTTGAGACTGACCACATTGGAGGCTCGGAATCTAGAAGAGCCTGTGAAGAATATTTAATTCCACAACAAGTCAGGTGCAGGATTCCAAATAAAGTGAAGGAGAAAAGAAAGAGAGAGAGGAGGGACAAAGAGACTGAGAGAAAAAGTGAAAAAGAAATTTCTGAAAATAATTTTTTCCAAATCTCCAACAATAATGAAAAGCTGAATGAATGAGACATGTCGGTTAATTGTCAATTCCAGGGGGGTTCTTTGGCAGCCATTAAGACAGACCATGCCATTAAAAACAATAACTGACATTCCAACACTGGGGACTGGATTCTCGGGCCCCCCAGACACGTGTTCCTCGGCCGCGCGCTGTTCGCTGGCAGCGGGATTCTATCATTGACGAGGTGGGGGTGAGCTGCCTTCTTGAACCGCTGCAGTCCCTGAGGTATGAGGAAATGAAATGTAAAATATTCCCTGGGACTATTTGGAAGATGGGCAAAGGAATCATCCTTTAATGTCCCGGGTTATATTTATCCCCCTAAAAAAATGAGAACTGATTGGTCATTGTCACATTGTTATTTCTGGGATCTTGCTGTGGACAAATTCACAGCTGTAGCAGAGCGACCAGAGTCAATAAAAAGCACATCCCAGCGGCCTGTCAGCATCTTCCAGTGAGAAAGGCAAAGAAGAAGAAACCATTCAGTTATTAATAATAACACCATTTGATCTGTTGACAGACATTCTTTCATTCTGTGTGGAAATAAATACTGATCAATATTTCTACTGGATTACAGTCAGGTGAAGGGGAATGCAAATATGCTGAGCTTCGATTCCATTGCCCAGGCACCAGGCAGCCGGCAGTATCACTGACTGAAAGCACAGCGGAGTATGCTGTTGTTCATCGTTCTTAAACCTCAAAACCAGCAACAATTAACCAGTGGGACAAGCAGCAGTCACCAAAACCTCACCCAATCACAATCACCTCTGCCTTTCCTGCACATTTCAACGGCTTCAATCTCTCAACAATATCAGAGCGAGATTGTAAATCCCAGACCCTGATATTACTGGACACTCAGACCCTGATATTACTGGACACTCAGACCCTGATATTACTGGACACTCAGACCCTGATAATACTGGACACTCAGACCCTCCCAGACCCTGATATTACTGGACACTCAGACCCTGATATTACTGGACACTCAGACCCTGATATTACTGGACACTCAGACCCTCCCAGACCCTGATATTACTGGACACTCAGACCCTGATAGTACTGGACACGCAGACCCTGATAATACTGGACACTCAGACCCTCCCAGACCCTGATATTACTGGACACTCAGACCCTGATATTACTGGACACTCAGACTCTGATATTACTGGACACTCAGACCCTGATATTACTGGACACTCAGACCCTCCCAGACCCTGATATTACTGGACACTCAGACACTGATATTTCTGGACTCTCAGACCCTGATATTACTGGTCACTCAGACCCTGATATTACTGGACACTCAGACACTGATATTACTGGACACTCAGACACTGATATTACTGGACACTCAGACCCTGATATTACTGGACACTCAGACCCTGATATTACTGGACACTCAGGCCCTCACAGACACTGATATTACTGGACACTCAGACCCTGATATTACTGGACACTCAGACCCTGATATTACTGGACACTCACACCCTGATATTACTGGACACTCACACCCTGATATTACTGGACACTCAGACCCTCCAAGACCCTGATATTACTGGACACTCAGACCCTGATATTACTGGACACTCAGACCCTGATATTACTGGACACTCAGACCCTGATATTACTGGACACTCAGGCCCTCCCAGACCCTGATATTACTGGACACTCAGACCCTGATATTACTGGACGCTCAGACCCTGATATTACTGGACACTCACACCCTGATATTAATGGACACTCACACCCTGATATTACTGGACACTCAGACCCTGATATTACTGGGCACTCAGACCCTGGTATTACTGGACACTCGCACCCTGATATTACTGGACACTCACACCCTGATATTACTGGACACTCACACCCTGATATTACTGGACACTCACACCCTCCCAGACCCTGGTTTTACTGGACACTCAGACCCTCCCAGACCCTGGTATTACTGGACACTCAGACCCTGATATTACTGGACACTCACACCCTGATATTACTGGACACTCACACCCTGATATTACTGGACACTCACACCCTGATATTACTGGACACTCACACCCTGATATTACTGGACACTCAGACCCTGATATTACTGGACACTCAGACCCTGATATTACTGGACACTCAGACCCTGATAATACTGGACACTCAGACCCTCCCAGACCCTGATATTACTGGACACTCAGACCCTGATATTACTGGACACTCAGACCCTCCCAGACCCTGATATTACTGGACACTCAGACCCTGATATTACTGGACACTCAGACCCTGATAATACTGGACACTCAGACCCTCCCAGACCCTGATATTACTGGACACTCAGACCCTGATATTACTGGACACTCAGACCCTGATATTACTGGACACTCAGACCCTGATATTACTGGACACTCAGACCCTCCCAGACCCTGATATTACTGGACACTCAGGCACTGATATTTCTGGACTCTCAGACCCTGATATTACTGGTCACTCAGACCCTGATATTACTGGACACTCAGATAATGATATTTCTGGACACTCAGACCCTGATATTACTGGACACTCAGATCCTGATATTACTGGACACTCAGACCCTGATATTACTGGACACTCAGACCCTCCCAGACCCTGATATTATTGGACACTCAGACCCTGATATTACTGGACACTCAGACCCTGATATTACTGGACACTCGACCCTGATATTACTGGACACTCAGACCCTGATATTGCTGGACAGTCAGACCCTGATATTACTGGACACACAGACCCTGATATTACTGGACACTCAGACCCTGATATTACTGGACACTCAGACCCTGATATTACTGGACACTCAGACCCTCCCAGACCCTGATATTACTGGACACTCAGACCCTGATATTACTGGACACTCAGACCCTGATATTACTGGACACTCAGACCCTGATATAACTGGACACTCAGACCCTCCCAGACACTGATATTACTGGACACTCAGACCCTGATATTACTGGACACTCAGACCCTCCCAGATGCTGATATTACTGGACACTCAGACCCTGATATTACTGGACATTCAGAGCCTCCAAGACCCTGATATTACTGGACACTCACACCCTGATATTACTGGACACTCAGACACTGATATTACTGGACACTCAGACCCTGATATTACTGGACACTCAGACCCTGATATTACTGGACACTCAGACCCTGATATTACTGGACACTCAGACCCTGATATTACTGGACACTCAGGCCCTCCCAGACACTGATATTACTGGACACTCAGACCCTGATATTACTGGACACTCAGACCCTGATATTACTGGACACTCACACCCTGATATTACTGGACACTCACACCCTGATATTACTGGACACTCACACCCTGATATTACTGGACACTCACACCCTGATATTACTGGACACTCAGACCCTCCAAGACCCTGATATTACTGGACACTCAGACCCTGATATTACTGGACACTCAGACCCTGATGTTACTGGACACTCAGACCCTGATATTACTGGACACTCAGACCCTGATATTACTGGACACTCAGGCCCTCCCAGACCCTGACATTACTGGACACTCAGACCCTGATATTACTGGACACTCAGACCCTGATATTACTGGACACTCACACCCTGATATTACTGGACACTCACACCCTGATATTACTGGACACTCAGACCCTGATATTACTGGGCACTCAGACCCTGGTATTACTGGACACTCACAGCCTGATATTATTGGACACTCACACCCTGATATTACTGGACACTCACACCCTGACATTACTGGACACTCAGACCCTCCCAGACCCTGGTTTTACTGGACACTCAGACCCTCCCAGACCCTGGTATTACTGGACACTCAGACCCTGATATTACTGGACACTCACACCCTGATATTACTGGACACTCACATCCTGATATTACTGGACACTCACACCCTGATATTACTGGACACTCACACCCTGATATTACTGGACACTCAGACCCTGATATTACTGGACACTCACACCCTGATATTACTGGACACTCACACCCTGATATTACTGGACACTCACACCCTGATATTACTGGACACTCACACCCTGATATTACTGGACACTCACACCCTGATATTACTGGACACTTACACCCTGATATTACTGGACACTCAGACCCTGATATCACTGGACACTCACACCCTGATATTACTGGACACTCACACGCTGATATTACTGGACACTCACACCCTGATATTACTGGACACTCAGACCCTGATATTACTGGACACTCAGACCCTGATATTACTGGACACTCAGACCCTGATATTACTGGACACTCAGGCCCTCCCAGACACTGATATTACTGGACACTCAGACCCTGATATTACTGGACACTCAGACCCTGATATTACTGGACACTCACACCCTGATATTACTGGACACTCACACCCTGATATTACTGGACACTCAGACCCTCCAAGACCCTGATATTACTGGACACTCAGACCCTGATATTACTGGACACTCAGACCCTGATGTTACTGGACACTCAGACCCTGATATTACTGGACACTCAGACCCTGATATTACTGGACACTCAGGCCCTCCCAGACCCTGACATTACTGGACACTCAGACCCTGATATTACTGGACACTCAGACCCTGATATTACTGGACACTCACACCCTGATATTACTGGACACTCACACCCTGATATTACTGGACACTCAGACCCTGATATTACTGGGCAGTCAGACCCTGGTATTACTGGACACTCACAGCCTGATATTACTGGACACTCACACCCTGATATTACTGGACACTCACACCCTGATATTACTGGACACTCAGACCCTCCCAGACCCTGGTTTTACTGGACACTCAGACCCTCCCAGACCCTGGTATTACTGGACACTCAGACCCTGATATTACTGGACACTCACACCCTGATATTACTGGACACTCAGACCCTGATATTACTGGACACTCACACCCTGATATTACTGGACACTCACACCCTGATATTACTGGACACTCAGACCCTGATATTACTGGACACTCACACCCTGATATTACTGGACACTCACACCCTGATATTACTGGACACTCACACCCTGATATTACTGGACACTCACACCCTGATATTACTGGACACTCACACCCTGATATTACTGGACACTCACACCCTGATATTACTGGACACTCAGACCCTGATATCACTGGACACTCACACCCTGATATTACTGGACACTCACACGCTGATATTACTGGACACTCACACCCTGATATTACTGGACACTCAGACCCTGATATTACTGGACACTCACACCCTGATATTACTGGAGAGACTGAAATTGCCCAAATGTGACACTGTGCTCAGAACATTGTTCATGGAATGAAGTCTGTAATTTGTCGAATAAGACATTATTTGCTTTGTGAATGTTGCTACAACCATTTCTGTCTCTCAGGGAACTCTACTGCCACCCACAATGCCTCCTCAGTGTAGGGAAGGCTCTCTCCCTCCCATTGTATCCCAGCGGGAATTTGGAATGTGTGAAAGGGAAATGAGGGTGGGAATTCTCCGGCTGACGGCATTCTCAGTTCCCGCTGGCTGTGTGCCATCGCCACGGTTTCCCGGTGGTGTGGGGGGGCTTCGATGGAAATTCCCATTAACAATTGGCGAGAGTAGAGAATCCGGCTGCCAGCGAACGGCGCTCCGCCGGGAAACACACGGCTGGGGAAGCGGAGAATCCAGCCCCAGATTTATTCAAATCTTTCTTGGGATGTGTGTGTCGCTGGCTCCATCAGGAATTATTGCCCATCCCTAATTGCCTTTGGTAAGGTGGTGGTGAACTGCATTCTTGAACCGCTGCAGTTAATGAGGTGTAGGTACACCCACAGTGCTGTTAGAGTCATAGGCTCATACAGCAGAGAAAATGCCCTTCGGTCCATCGCATCTCTGCTAGTCAAAAACAACCACTGGACTATTCCAATCCCATTCCCCAGCATTTGGCCCAGAGCCTTGTCTGCCCTGGGATCGGGAAGGCACATCTAAATACTTCTTAAATATTCTGAGGGTCTCTGCCTCCACCTCCCTTTCAGGCAGTGAGTTCCAGACTCCCATTCCCCTCTGGGTGAAAAGGGTTTTCCTCACATCCCCTCTGAACCTCCTGCCCCTAACCTGGGCAGCACGGTAGCACAGTGGTTCGCACTGTTGCTTCACAGCGCCAGGGTCCCGGATTCGATTCCCGGCTTGGGTCACTGTGTGGAGTCCACATATTCTCCCCGTGTCTGCGTGGGTTTCCTCCGGGTGCTCCCGTTTCCTCCCACAAGTCCCGAAAGACATCCTTCTTCGGTAAATTGGACATTCTGAATTCTCGGTCTCTGTACCTGAACAGGTGCCGGAATGTGGCGACTGGGGCTTTTCACAGTAACTTCATTGCAGTGTTAATGGAAGCCCACTTGTGACACTAATAAATATTTTTTTTTAAAATTGAACCTATGCCCCCTGGTCATTGATCCCTCCACCAAGGGGAAAAGTTTCTTCCTGTCTACTTTATCCATGCCCCTCATAATTTTACAAATCTCAATCATGTGCCCCTCAGTCTCCTCTACTCAAAGGAAAACAATCCCAGTCAATCCCATCTCTCTTCATAACTAAAACTCTCCAGCCCAGGCAACATCCTGGTAAACCTCCTCTGCACCCTTTCCAGAGCTATCACATCCCTCGTAAAGCTGTGGCCAAACAAATGTTTTACACAGTTCCAACTGAACCTTCCTGCTCTAAACTCTATGCCTCAGTTAATAAAGGCAAGTATACCAGAGGCCTTCTTAACCACTGTATCCACCTGCTCTGCTACATTAAGGGATGGGTGTACATGCACACCAAAATTCCTCGGAAACTCGGTGCTTCCCAGGGTTCTGCCGTTTACCAAGAACCCTCTCTTGTAAGTCCTTCTATATTTATCAAAGTCCTTCTCCCTGGAGATTTATCTACCTTTAAGCCTGCCAGACCACTCCGAACCTCCTCTCTGTCTGTATTAATCTCTTAAATTTTATTACAGTCCTTCTCCCTGATTTCTACACCCACAAGAACATCATTCCTCAGATAAGGACATCAAAACTGCACACAATACTCCAGGTGTGGCCTCACCAATTCCCCATACAATTGTAGTGAAACATCTCTATTCCTATATTCAAATCCTCTCGCTATGAAGGCCAACCTACCATTTGCCGTCTTTCCTGCCTGTTGTTCCTGCGCGCTTACTTTCAGCGACTGACGCACGAGGACACCAAGGTCTCACTGAGTATTCACCTCTCTCAATTTACACCCACTCAAATAATAATTCCCTTCCTATTTTTGCTGCTGAAGTGGATAACCTCACATTTATCCACGTTATACTGCATCTGCCATGCATGTGCCCACGCACTCAGCCTGTCCAAATCCTGCTGAAACATCTCTGCATCCTCCTCACAGCTCAGCCTCCCACCCAACTTTGTATTGTCTGTAAATATGGAGGTACAGGAGAAACTATTCCCACTCAAACGTACATCAAGAACTAGAGGGCACACATTCACAATAATGAGCAAAAGGAGAAGTGAGCCAGAGGTTGAATGAACTTCCTGTGAGGGTGGTGGAGGGAGGTGAAATCGAGGTATTCAAAAGGGAATTGGATTGTTCTCTGGAAAGTGAGACTGTGCAAGGTTCCGGGGATAAGGCAGGGGTGTGGGTCTCGGTCTAATGTTCTTCCAGAGGGCCAGTGCAGACCTGATGGGCCGAGGGGCCTCTTTCTGCACTGGGAAGATTGTGTGAAAGATTCTGAGTGGAATGTACTTTACCTCCTGCTGAATTAAACTGTTTCAGAAATCGGGCACCGTCATGGAAATATAAACCTTCCCAGACTATAATTCCTGACACTTTAGAATCAGGTTTTAGTAAATTCTCATTTTCACAACAGCTACTAAACCCAATCTTCACTGTTTACATTTTGTTACAGAATTTGAAAGATTCCCCAGCAGATTCTGACCCAACGTACATGGTAAATATCTCTCACTACAACAAACTGGGATATGTCTGGTGATCAACATTCACCACAGGATCAAAGTTTCCTCTTTCGACATAGAGTAAAATAAATCCCTTTTTCCCAGAAGCCGCTATGATTAGAATGTAGAACATTTTCAAATAAGCCTCTCATTGTGCACGTGTTACACAATCACAATTTCTAACATGTCTCTATTTTCCCTCAGGCATTACAGCAACCAACTTCATCTGTATACAGTGAGATTAAAGGTATGTTTCTATCGCACTGAACAGAGGTTCAGGAAAAGCAGGTGGATTCTGTCACGTTCTGTATAAATGGTGAAACTGTGGGAAAGCCTGACTCAAAATGGACCCATATCAGCAACACTGCAGAGAATGGACAGAGAGCAGTGAGTCCAGCGTGGAATGGACCATTATTAGCCCCGTGTGGTAATATATGTAATGTTGTGTGTTCAAAGAACAAAGGACAGTACAGCACAGGGACAGGCCCTTCGACCCTCCGAGCCTGCACCGATCGTGATGCCTGTCTGAACTAAAACCTTCTGCAATTCCGGGGTCCATATCCCTCTATTCCCATCCTATTCATGTATTTGTCAAGATGCCTCTTAAACATCGCTATCGTATCTGCTTCCACCACCTCCTCCCGCAGCGCGTTCCAGACACTCACCACCTTCTGTGTCAAAAACCTGCCTCGCACATCTCCTCTGAACTTTGCCCCTCGCACCTGTGACCCTGGGTCAGTGACTTTCCCACCCTGGGCAAAAGCGTCTGACGTTTCACTCTCTCCATGCTCCTCATAATTTTATAAATCTCTGTCAGGTCGCCCCTCCGCCTCCGTCATTCCAATGAAAACAATCCGAGTTTATCCAACCTCCCCTCATAACGAATACATAGAAACAGAGAAAATAGAAGCAGGAGGAGGCCATTCGGCCCTTCGAGCCTGCTCCCCCATTCATTCTGATCATTGCTGATCATCAAGTTCAATACCCTCCAGACCAGGCAACAACCTGGTAAACCTCTTCTGTCCTCTCTCCAAAGCATCCACATCCTTCTGGTAGTGTGGTGACCAGAATTGTACACAATATTCCAAATGCGGCCTAACTGAGGTTCTGTACAGCTGCAGCATGACTTGCCATTTCTTATACTCAATGCCCCGATGGATAAAGGCAAGCATGCCGTGTGCCTTCTTGACTACCCTATCCCCCTGTGTTGCCACTTTCAGTGACCTGTGGACCTGTACGCCCAGATCCCTCTGCCTGGCAATGCTCTGAAGGGCTCTGCCATTTACTGTGTTATTCCCACCTGGATCAGACCTTCCAAAATGCATTACCTCACATTTATCCGTCATATCTCACCAATCGATACACACATATTCACAGGTACAAAGATAGACCTAAATGTCTACAAACAGACACACATTCCCAAATGTACATCGACACACAGACATACAGACACGTGTACACGTTCACATATACTTACACACAGATATTCAATAACGTGTACACACACATTTCCAGCCATGATTCCCAGTGTATGGAGTGGGAATACTGAACTATTTTCCTTTCATATCCACTCGGTGTTCAGACCAACTGTAGCCCCGACTGTCATTCCATCTGGGATCAGCTCACTGTGTGCAGGCTGGAGATGGAGTCTGGGAGTTTCCCGTCATTAAGAACAGAGTTACAATCTGGACAAACTCCTCAGAGGAGCTGAAATTATCCTTTATTCTCACGTTGGCTGCAGCTTGAGTTTTGGAAACTAATCTATTTTTAATTTTGTTTGAACAGGCAACAGACAAGCTCCCGGCTCCTGAACTACAGAAAATATCCTTCGATATGACACCATTCCGAGGCCAGGAGCATAAGGACGATTAGGAACATGATCAAAACAGTGTCCTTATATCAGAGATCAACTCCTTACACTCACATTCTTCCCACATCCCCAATTCTACCCACCACCTTTTTCCATTTCCCCAGGCTGCACTATCAGCTTCTCCCCAATCTATCTCCCTTTATCCCTGTCCCTTTGGTAATTTAAAAGATATAGCCAGCTTTCCGCAAGGAGTTGAAAACTGCAGGAGAGATGGGGTCAGAATCTCAGGAAAACCCAGTCTTATTCAAGTGAGAATGCAGAGTGCTGGGCCACGCTCTTGAAAAGGGTTTTTTGGGTTATTGGATTGTGTTTTTGAATTGGAACAGTTAAGGGGGAATTCATTCAGGGTTATACATAGATTACTGTCACTGTGTGGTGTCTTTATGTTTGTAATTGATAAAAATTCTTGCTGTGTGTTTATATATAAATGTTAACTAAGTTCTTGGAACAAAGCTTGTTTTGATTAAAGTGTCTGGGAAGACTGATGAATCACACCCGAAGGGTCTTGTGCTCAACCTTGCCAAATTCAACAGAACGATTGTAGGTCAGGTGGACTTCATAATATACTTTGGACTTTCTAAGCCCTGGCCCATAAAATTAGACAGAACATTCCAGACCCTAACCACTCGCTGTGTGGCTCTGCCTCCACCACACTCTCAGACAGAACATTCCGGATCCTAACCACTCGCTGTGTGAATCTGCCTCCACCACACACTCAGATAGAACATTCCGGATCCTAACCACTCGCTGTGTGAATCTGCCACCACCACACTCTCAGGCAGAACATTCCGGATCCTAACCACTCACTGTGTGAATCTGTCTCCACCACACTCTCAGACAGAACATTCCGGATCCTAACCACTCGCTGTGTGAATCTGTCTCCACCACACTCTCAGACAGAACATTACGGATCCTAACCACTCGCTGTGTGAATCTGTCTCCACCACACTCTCAGACAGAACATTCCGGATCCTAACCACTCGCTGTGTGAATCTGCCTCCACCACACTCTCAGACAGAACATTCTGGATCCTAACCACTCGCTATGTGAATCTGTCTCCACCACACTCTCAGACAGAACATTCCGGATCCTAACCACTCGCTGTGTGAATCTGCCTCCACCACACTCTCAGACAGAACATTCTGGATCCTAACCACTCGCTGTGTGAATCTGCCTCCACCACACTCTCAGACAGAACATTCCGGATCCTAACCACTCGCTATGTGAATCTGTCTCCACCACACTCTCAGATAGAACATTCCGGATCCTAACCACTCGCTGTGTGAATCTGTCTCCACCACACTCTCAGACAGAACATTCCAGATCCTAACCACTCGCTGTGTGAATCTGCCTCCACCACACTCTCAGACAGTACATTCCGGATCCTAACCACTCGCTGTGTGAATCTGTCTCCACCACACTCTCAGACTGAACATTCCGGATCCTAACCACTCGCTGTGTGAATCTGTCTCCACCACACTCTCAGACAGAACATTACGGATCCTAACCACTCGCTGTGTGTATCTGTCTCCACCACACTCTCAGTCAGAACATTCCGGATCCTAACCACTCGCTGTGTGAATCTGTCTCCACCACACTCTCAGACTGAACATTCCGGATCCTAACCACTCGCTGTGTGAATCTGTCTCCACCACACTCTCAGACAGAACATTACGGATCCTAACCACTCGCTGTGTGTATCTGTCTCCACCACACTCTCAGTCAGGACATTCCGGATCCTAACCACTCGCTGTGTGAATCTGTCTCCACCACACTCTCAGTCACAACATTCCGGATCCTAACCACTCGCTGTGTGAATCTGCCACCACCACACTCTCAGACAGAACATTCCGGATCCTAACCACTCGCTGTGTGTATCTGTCTCCACCACACTCTCAGTCAGAACATTCCAGATCCTAACCACTCGCTGTGTGAATCTGTCTCCACCACACTCTCAGACAGAACATTCCAGATACTAACTACTCGCTGTGTGGATCTGTCTCCACCACACTCTCAGACAGAACATTCCGGATCCTAACCACTCGCTGTGTGAATCTGTCTCCACCACACTCTCAGACAGAACATTCCGGATCCTAACCACTCGCTGTGTGAATCTGCCTCCACCACACTCTCAGATGGAACATTCCGGATCCTAACCACTCGCTGTGTGAATCTGTCTCCACCACACTCTCAGACAGAACATTCCGGATCCTAACCACTCGCTGTGTGAAAATCTTTCTCCTGTGCTTCAGTAACTGCTCTCTCCACCTGTCCTGCCACTTTCAATGATTTCTGCACATTAACCCCAGCTCGTGCCTGTCCCCCACACTCTCTACACTTCATTCCACTTTCTATTCTGGTTTAGCTCAAAAATAATCTGCCAGGCGATCCTTTCCTGCTCCTAATTCTGACTCCTTGAGCACTGCCAGTTGTGGCTCAGAGTAACTGAGTGACCTGGCATGACTACATCCAAATGATTCATTGAGTGGGAAGAGATCGGAAGGGTGTGGAATTACTGACACCAGAAGTGTGGTCAGATGGTCAATAGGATAGCGGAGGTTTGTGTGGAAATTTAAGAAATTCTAGGTGCTGTTTATTACAGTAAAGTTCAGTTTTTAGGCCTCCTCATTCTCAGTCCATAGTTTTTCAGTTTATTTTAGATTTTTCAGTCAGTTTGTACCAGATTGTGAGGGGAAGATCCAAGTGTGCAGTGTACGTCTGATTACATCATGTTGTGTCGAATATAAGGCCCAGAAACAGATCATTCAGCACAATGAGCCCATGCAGTCCATGTCCAAATGCAGCAAGACCTGGACAATATCCAGGCTTGGACTGACAAGTGGCAAGTTACATTTATACCACACAAGTGCCAGTCAATCAACATCTCCAACAAGAGAGAATCTAACCATCGCCCCTTTACAGTCAATGGCATCACCATCACTGATCCCCACTATCAACATCCTGGGGGTTACCATTGACCAGAAACTGAACTGGATCAGCCATATAAATACTGTGGCTACCAGAGCAGGTCAGAGACTGAATTCAGCAGCGAGAAACCCACCTCCTGGCTCCCCAAACCTTGTCTTTCATCCACAAGGTACAAGTCAGGAGTGTGATGGAATACTTTACACTTTCCTGGATGAGAGCAGCTCCAACAACACTGAGCAAACCGAAGACCTTCCAAGACAAAGCAGCACGCTTGATTTACACCCCAGCCACCAGCCTCAACATTGTCTTTCCCCAGCACGGACACACAGTCGCAGCCGTCTGTACCATCCACAAGATGCACAGCAGCAACTCACCAAGGCTCCTTTGACAGCATGTTTCAAACCTGTGACCTCTGCAATCTAGAATGACAAGAGCAGCAGATACCTGGGATCACCACCATCTGCAAATTCCCCTCCAAGTCACTCACCATCCTGACTTGGAAATATATCGCTGTTCCTTCACTGTCGCTGGGTCAAAATCCTGGAACTCCCTCCCTAACAGCACGGTGGGTGTACCTACTTCACATGGACTGCAGCGTTTGAGAAGGCAGCTCACCCCCACCTTCACAAGGGGCAGTTAGGGATGGGCAATAAATGCTGGCCTAGTCAGCAACACCCACATGGTGTGAAAGTATTTAAATAACAGTCCATGCCGGTATTTATGCTCGATTTGAACCTCCTGCAATCCTTTCCCATCAAACCATCAACATATCCTGCCTCATCCTTATTTGTTTACTTCACTTCCCCAAAACTGTTTCTCTGCCACTTGCTTCAATTCAGAAATAGAGAGGGTTCCAAGTTATTTGTATTTGTGGGGATACAAAGTAAGTTATAGTTTCAAATAAGCTGAATTTTGTGTTTCTGTATTTGTGTGCTAAAAATGAAATAAAACTTCAATTTTAATCTCATTTCTTAAAAGTTGCCTGAAAATCTGTTGGTTGGTTTCGATGCCTGCATTGTAATGATGGTTTTACAAAACAGTGAACAAAAACTAGGCTGTTGCTTAGTAACCAGGAGCCCAGACAAAGACAGTGAGAGCAGTTAGTTCAGGAGAAAGAAGGTAAACGGGGAGTAAGCAGATTTCACAGAAACTGCTGGAACAGACAGCACCATACACAGGGACAGAAAGACACTCCCAAGATAAAGAACAGCAAGTCCTAGAAACCAGGGATTGGGAAAGAACAGAGTTCCAGGAAAACTGTGAAGGCAAAGGAAAGATGAAGAGGAATCTGGAAAAAGGTTCTGTTCAGTGAAGTCAGGAGCAGAGAGAAAGGCTCCCAGTTAAGGTACAGACCTGGGGCATGGCGGCTTGCGAGATGGTTGGTAACAACTTATACAGCCTGTGAAAAAGTGGCATTCTGTTGGCACAGCTGGGAACCTGGGGAATTGTGTGAAAGTTTGAAGGCACATGACAATCCAGGGCAGGGGAATACCTGAAGGAGAGTTTGGAACCCTGGAGGTGAATCCTTGGTGAGAACACAGATCCAAAGTTGGATCAGTAACAGGAAACAAAGGGGAATGGCCAATGGCTGCCCTTGCGAATGGGTAGCTGTTTCAATTGGTGTTCCGCAGGGCTTGGTGTTGGCACCCCTGCTGTTTGTTTTATATATTAACAATTTGGACTTGAACATGGGGTGATGGGGGCAAGATTGGGAAATTTGCAGACAACACACAAATTGTCCACGCAGTCGATGGTGTAGAGGATAGCTGTCAGCACCAAAATTATATCGGTGGGTTGGTGGAGTTGGCAGAGATTAATCAATGTTTTATTCTTTAGTTAAAAGTTCATGGGCAGTCCTGTGACTCTGTTCTGTAATCTGCCAATGAAGTATCGAAACAGAAATAGCGGGATTCTCTGTCGGCCGACGCTGGAACCAGGAAAGGCGATTGGGCGGAGAAACGGTCGTGAGGCAAAAATGGTGGCCGTTGCTGGCTGCCCGACAGAATGCCGTGCTCCGGTGCCTCAACCGCGGTGTCAATGCGTTCTACTCTGCACGTACAGTAAACGCCGTTCACATATCATTAGCGGCCTGAGCCGGTATTCACCGGGGCTTCCGCGATGCTCCGCCTCCACCGGGAGGAATTACCGACGGCGTGTTTCACTTGTGGTTTCAACAATCGGGAAACAGGCTCCGTGGCTGCTGAGGGAGAGAGAGGGGGCACGAAAAGTGTCCAATATCGCTATAGTGTGCTGATAGTTGTGCCGCCGGCCGGGGAACTTCTGCCAGGGTCTCGGGGGAGTAGCGGGGGGCAGCCAAGAGGTGGGGCCGGGCTGGACGGGCACGGAACACCATTGCCGCAGCCGGCAAGGCAGCCACACGGCTGTGCACGCTGCCGACTGCTCACTGTGAACTTAGTGCCACAGGACTCACCAGGCCACCTACCGCCCCCCCCCAAGTATCCTCTGGCCGCAGCTGACCCAGCAGCGGGATGGGCGCGCTCCAGCACAACCGGTGCCATCCTATTGGCTGGGATGAGTGTGTGTGGGGAGTGGAGTGCGGATATGCAGCTACAGCTTGTCAGCCTCTCGAGTGTCAATCCCGACTCCGGCATATCCAACACCGTTTCCCATTGGAATCGCTCGTGTTCCACAGGGTGCCGCGCTAGCCCCGGAGCACAGTCAGTTCAGGTGGAAGAAGGTAACCACTCTGATACCAGCACGGTAGCACAGTGGTTAGCACACTTGCTTCACAGCTCCAGGGTCCCAGGTTCGATTCCGGCTTGGGTCACTGTCTGTGCGGAGTCTGCACATCCTCCCCGTGTGTGCGTGGGTTTCCTCCGGGTGCTCCGGTTTCCTCCCACAACCCAAAGATGTGCAGGTTAGGTGGTTGCTCGTGGTAAATTGCCCTTAGTATCCAAAAATAATAAGTGTGGTTTCTGGGTTACGGGGATAGGGTGGAGGTGCGGGCTTAGGTAGGGTCCTCTGGCAAAGGGGCTGTGCAGACTCGATGGGCCGAATGGTCTCCTTCTGCACTTGAAATTCTACGATTCTCAGATTAACGGTTGATTAATTTCTCCGGGAGCGGCGCCAGTCTTGCTGTCGTAGAATTCCATCGGTTCTGTCCCGGCGTCAGCACTTAGTCTCTGAAACGGAGAATCCCGCCCAGTATCTCTCAAGCTGGGTTCCACTCTAGCGTCTGATTAGATGCACTAACATCAGCTGGCATCGTAACATTGGAACCACTCAACGTGGGAGCGAGTTCCACATTCCCATCACTCTCTGGGTAAAGGCTGCCCTCTGAATTACCCATTGGATTTATTAGTGACAGCCTGATATCGATGGCCTCTATTTTCACTCTTCACCACAAATGCAGACATTCTCTGTTTACTCTTTCAACACCTGCCATCATTTTAAAGATGTTGATCACTCATTTGTCTTCTCTTTTGAAGAGAAAGGGCCCCAGCCTAATTATCTTTTCCCAATTGGAATAGTTTCCAGTCCTGGTGTGAACCTTGTAAATCCTCTTTGCACCTTCTTCAAAGCCTCTATATCATTTAGTACATGAAAAGAGAATACGTAACAGGTCAACACAAGGCACACAATGTAGTGGGAGAATGATGTTTTAAGAGATAAGTGGTTATATAAGATGTAAGAAGAGGATCTGTGTGAGAGAGCTCCACCCTTCAACAACTAGAATGGACAAGTCTTGGCAGCCTTGTAGGCCTCAGCGACCCTGACATCCGATCCGGTTTCATCACCGGAACCACCGGCCCCGCATAGTTGCTAAAACAAAGTGGCTGAATTATACGTAGGCTCTCCAATCGCTGCAGTTCACCCTCGACCTTCCCAACAATAGCATGAGGGACTGGCCAAACCCTGAAAAAACAGGGCTGGGCCTGCGGATCCACTTGGATTTTCACCACGTCCCCCTTCGTTCGCCCAAGGCCCAGCCCGAAAACACGCGGCACCACTGAGACAGCAGCACCTGTATCCAACTCCATTTGGATTCAATGTCCATTGATCGGCACAGGGGTGTGAATCGGTGCCACCCTTGGTGCAGCCACACACTTCAGCTACACTTCCAACTTGTCTCCAGCCTCTTCAATACGGGGCTGCACCTAACTCATCCCGGGCGGTCAGGGCGTTGTCCATCACGCTGCCGGCAGCCTCGGCGGCCTTGGTGGCCTCAGAGACCCTGACATCCACACTCCTCGCCGGGGGAGGAGTTGGTACCTCTCGGATCTGGACAGGGTGTGCAGAGTGGCTCAGGGTCTCTATAACTCAGTTCCGCAGCATCGCGGCGGTCCATTCTAGCTCTTGTTGTTCCCAAAGGGAGGAGAATTTGGTTTCAATGATTTTCAATAAATGTTTCCACCATTTACATTTTTGCAGCAAATGTGTCCCTCGCTGTGTGAACTCTTCATGTTAAACCAACTTAATGTGGGCAACTTGCACTCAGTGAATCATAAACGTCACTTATCAAAATCCACCCAGAAGGGGAGCAGCTATTGGCTCATTGTCGCTGCTTCCTCTTTAACTTCGTTACCTCCTGTGAAAAAGGAGATTAAAGCAGCTTCTGTCGGCTGGGACACTTTGTGTTTCAATGTATTTACTGGACCTGCAATAAACGGTGTGGATAAAGAGGATTGTTATTCTGTTGAGATGATCAGTAAAACTCTTTTTGTTGTGACTCTGTCACTCTGTGTTTCTGGGGGTAAGTACAAGTTTTAGTTTGGTTTGGAGAAGTTTAACTTGTTCTAAAAGAACTCTCCCTGGTTTGTGCTGCGGTGTCTCTGCACCTGTAACTTGTGTGAATTCTAGAGTTAGAACATTCAAACTGGACATGAGAGTTTCAGCAGAATTTATCACCACATTGAGAATGTTCAGTGCACCTGACACAGAGTTACACAGACTGGGAACACGGGTCAGAAAACTCGGTTTTCCCATTCCTCTCTGTTACTCATTTAATGTGACAATGGGTTTGAGTGACAGTCTGGACATTAAGTGGGTGTGTTTGGGGTGGATTGAATTAATCTGTACATTGAGTGGATGTATTTGGGGTGGTTGAATTAACCTTCACATTAAGTGGGTGTATTTAGGAAGGATTGAATTAATCTGCACATTAAGTGGGTGTATTTAGGAAGGATTGAATTAATCTGCACATTAAGTGGGTGTATTTAGGAAGGATTGAATTAATCTGCACATTAAGTGGGTGTATTTAGGAAGGATTGAATTAACCTTCACATTAAGTGGGTGTATTTGGGGTGGTTGAATTAACCTTCACATTAAGTGGGTGTATTTGGGGTGGTTGAATTAACTTTCACATTAAGTGGATGTATTTGGGGTGGTTGAATTAACCTTCACATTAAGTGGATGACACAAAGATTGGTCGGGTGTTTAACAGTGAGTTTGAGCTACTTGGGTTACAGGAAGATATATCCGGGATGGTCAAATGGGCAAAAAAGCAGCAGATGGAATTCACCCTGAAAAGTGTGAGGTGATCCACTTTGGAAGGAGTAATGTGACAAAGAAGTATTAAATGAATGGCCTGACACTGGGACGTTCCGAGGAACAAAGGGACCTGGCCGTGTTTGTCCATAGATCTCTGAAGGCAGACGCGCAGGCTAATCGGGTGGTAAAAAATGCATATGGGACACTTGCCTTTATCAATCGAGGCATAGATACAAAGGCAGGGAGGTCGTGTTGGAGTTGTATCGAACTTTGGTGAGGCCACAGCTGGAGTACTGTGTGTAATTCTGATCGCCACATTGCAGGAATGATGATTGAACTGGAGGAGCTGCAGAGGAGATTCAACAGGCTCTCGCCTGGGGTGGAACGTTTAAGTTATGGAGAGAGGTTGGATAGGATTGGGTTGTTTTCGCTAAAGCAGCTAAGACTGAGGGTGACCTGATCGAGGTGCACAGGACTATGAGGGGCATGGACAGTGTGGACAGGGAGCAGCTGTTCCCCTTTGTTGAAGGGTCAGTTATGAGGAGAGATAAGTTCAAGGTGAGGGGCAGGAGGTTTAGGGGGGGTTTGAGGAAAAACCTGTTTACCCAGAGGGTGGTGAGGGTCTGGAACGCACTGCCTGGGAGGGTGGTAGAGGGTCTGGAACGCACTGCCTGGGAGGGTGGTGAGGGTCTGGAACGCACTGCCTGGGAGGGTGGTGAGGGTCTGGAACGCACTGCCTGGGAGGGTGGTGAGGGTCTGGAACGCACTGCCTGGGAGGGTGGTGAGGGTCTGGAACTCAACGCCTGGGAGGGTGGTGAGGGTCTGGAACGCACTGCCTGGGAGGGTGGTGATGGTCTGGAACGCGCTGCCTGGGAGGGTGGTGAGGGTCTGGAACGCACTGCCTGGGAGGGTGGTGAGGGTCTGGAACGCGCTGCCTGGGAGGGTGGTGAGGTTCTGGAACGCACTGCTTGGGAGGGTTGTGAGCGTCTGGAACGCACTGCCTGGGAGGGTGGTGAGGGTCTGGAACGCACTGCCTGGGAGGGTGGTGAGGGTCTGGAACGCACTGCCTGGAGGGTGGTGAGGGTCTGGAACGCACTGCTTGGGAGGGTTGTGAGGGTCTGGAACGCACTGTCTGGGAGGGTGGTGAGGGTCTGGAACGCACTGCCTGGGAGGGTGGTGAGGGTCTGGAACGCGCTGCCTGGGAGGGTGGTGAGGGTCTGGAACGCACTGCCTGGGAGGGTGGTGAGGGTCTGGAACGCACTGCTTGGGAGGGTTGTGAGGGTCTGGAACGCACTGTCTGGGAGGGTGGTGAGGGTCTGGAACGCACTGCCTGGGAGGGTGGTGAGGGTCTGGAACGCGCTGCCTGGGAGGGTGGTGAGGGTCTGGAACGCACTGCCTGGGAGGGTGGTGAGGGTCTGGAACGCACTGCCTGGGAGGGTGGTGAGGGTCTGGAACGCACTGCCTGGGAGGGTTGTGAGGGTCTGGAACGCGCTGCCTGGGAGGGTGGAGAGGGTCTGGAACGCACTGCCTGGGAGGGTGGGAGAGGCGGGTTGCCTCACATCCTTTAAAAAGTACCTGGATGGGGACTTAGCCGTCATAACATTCAAGGTAATGGGCCAAGTGCTGGCCAATGGGATTAGGTCGGCAGGTCAGGTGTTTTCCATGTGTGGGTGCAGACTCGATGGGCCGAAGGGCCTCTTCTGCACTGTGTGAATCTGTGATTCTGGGCTTAGCTCCACTGCTGCTGTAGAATGTCAGCCTGTGCTCTCACCAGATCTGTTTCACAGACAGAATACAGTCAGGAACATCCTCATCATCTCCCAACCTGCCGATCAAAGGGACAGGCTCTCTGCCGGGAATGGGATTGGTTAATCTTCCAGAGTTCAGTCCTGCCTTCTCAGAACAAGAAGTGCAAACCGGGCCAGAAAGGGGAAGCACCATTTTCTGCATCAAAGTGGAGCCTCACTGTCCTTGTGATATTGTGATGATCCAAGGGTGATTGCAGAGTGTGGACCCTCCACAGTGTCCTGTAGAGATGGGGGTGGGGAAAATATATCTTCATCTTATTGGGAGTTCTTTTCTGCCTGATTTAACAAGGTCAGTTTTGTGTGAGAAAAGCACACGAGGGATTTAGTACAAATATTTTGCATATTCTCAGGAGTTTGAAACAATCAGACAGGGAGATCAGGGATACCGAAGGTTAGATTAGTTTCAGTGAAGAAAATATGGAAACCAGTTGAACTTTTGTCTGTTGTATTTCTCCCTGAAATACAGTCTCAGTAATGAGTAGTGTGTTCAGCAGTAACATCAGTCTGTCCTGTTGTATTTCCCCCTGAAATACAGTCTCAGTAATGAGCAGTGTGTTCAGCAGTAACATCAGTCTGTCCTGTTGTATTTCCCCCTGAAATACAGTCTCAGTAATGAGCAGTGTGTTCTGCAGTAACATCAGTCTGTCCTGTTGTATTTCCCCCTGATATACAGTCTCAGTAATGAGCAGTGTGTTCTGCAGTAACATCAGTCTGTCCTGTTGGCTCCGCTCTAAGTTCCAACAGCTCTTTAAATCCATTCATAAAAAACACTCCAATTCCAAAAGCAATATTGCAGCTTTCTCCTTTCCCCAGTACTTGTTGTGGAATTGTGGAGTATCTCGGTGTGTGATATTCTGCCTCGAATATACATTATCCAAATTCACAGAGTCCCAGAGTTTTTCCAGCACGGAAAGAGGCTCTTCAGCCCATCATCCCCGTGCTGACCATCCAGCACCGATCTATTCTAACCCCATTCTCCAGCACTTGGTCCGTAGCCTTGTACATTGTGGTGTTCCAAGTGTTTATCTAAATGGTTGCTCTTTCCCACATTAAAACAGTGACTACACTTCAAAAGAACATCATTGGCTGGAAAGCACGTTGAGATGTCGAGTAGATGTGTAAAGTGCTGCATAAATACAAATTGTTCTTTCTTTTACACCCAGATTATTGATGAATTCTGGCTCATTGCTCATTACTAATTCAAATGTGTCCCTAATGCGTCTGAAACATATTCTGAACACTGTTCAACCCACAGGAACCCCTGGCCACGAGCTCACACATCTACACAGAACGTTGTTACTGATGCTGATAAGAAGCTGTCATCAGCCTCAGTAGAGGCCACACACAGAGGCCTCAGGTCAGACAGGAAACAAGGGTGTAAAGAAAAGGCAGCAGCAAACCACATCCTAGAAACCACAAAGTCACCATTTACACCAGAACCTCCTCACAACAGCAAGTGAATTCCAGGTTGTAATGTCCAAGACGTTTTACTTCATTTTTCCCACTCTGTGGAGCGCACGGGAGCACAGTGGTTAGCACTGTTGCTTCACAGCTCCAGGGTCCCAGGTTCGATTCCAGGCTTGGGTCACTGTCTGTGCGGAGTCTGCAAATTAGACCATAAGACCATAAGGCAGAGGAGTGGAAGTAAGGCCATTCGGCCCATCGAGTCCACTCCACCATTCAATCATGGCTGATTTAAACTCCATTTACCCGCTCTCTCTCCATAGCCCTTAATTCCTCGAGAAATCAAGAATTTATCAACTTCTGTCTTAAAGACACTCAACGTCCCGGCCTCCACCGCCCTCTGTGGCAATGAATTCCACAGACCACCACTCTCTGGCTGAAGTTCTCCCCGTTTCTGCGTAGGTTTCCTCCGGGTGCTCCAGTTTCCTCCTGGGGCCTAACCAGCGTTTTATACAGCTCCAGCATAACCTCCCTGCTCTTCTATTCAATGCCTCGGTTAATAAAGACAAGAATCCCATTGGCCTTCTTAACCACCTTATCAACCGTTCCTGCTGTCTTCTGAGATCTGTGAACCTGCATACCAAGGTCCCTTTGATCCTCTCTACTTCCCAGGATCCCACCATTCATTGGATATTCCTGGGCCTTGTTAGTCCTCCCAAAATGCATCACCTCACACTTTTCATGGTTCAATTCCATTTGTCACTCTTCTGCCCATCTAACCAGCCTGTCCCGCTCATGATACTAAGCTTGGCCAAAACCATCAGCATTTCCTCGTGCCGTATTCCTCTATACCCATCCTATTCATGTGTTTGTCAAGATGCCTTTTGAACGCCATTAATGTATCTGCTTCCACAACCTCCTCTGGCAACGCGTTCCAGGCACTCACCACCCTCTGCGTACAAAACCCTGCCTCTCACATCTCCTCTAACCTTTGCACACGGACCTGAAACCTATGCCTCCTGGCGACTGAACCCTCCACCCTGGGAAAGAGTGTCTGCCCATCCACTCTATCCATGCCTCTCATGATCTTGTCGATCTCTATCAGGCCACCCCTCAACCTCATGCTTCTCATGAAAACAGTCCGAGTCAATTCAGCCTCTCCGAATAGCTAACACCCTCCAGATCAGGCAACATCCTGGTAAACCTCCATTGCACCCTCTCCAAATCCTCCACATCCTTCTGGTAGTGAGGCGACCAGAATTGTGCACAATATTCCAAGCGTAGCCTTGCCAAAGTTCTATACAAATGGAGCATGACTTGCCAGTTTTTATACTCTGTGCCCCATCCAATGAAGGCAAGAATTCCATATGCTTTCTTGACTACCTTGTCCACTTGTGTTGCCACTTTTAAAGATCTGTGGACCAGCACACCCAGATCTCTTTAACTTTCTATATCCATTTACGGTATATTTCCGCTCTATGTTAGATCTACCAAAATGCATTACCTCACATTTGTCTGGATTAAACTCCATTTGCCATTTCTCTGCACAAGTCTCCAACCTATCTATGTCCTCCTGTATCTTCTGACAATCCTCAACACTATCTGCCACTCCTTGGTGTCATCCGCAAACTTACGAATCAGACCAGCGACATTTTCCTCCAAATCGTTTACGTGTACTACAAACAACAGAGGTCCCAGCACAGATCCCTGTGGAACACCACTAGTCCCAACCTTCCATTCAGAAAAGCACCCTTCTACTGCTACCTTTGCCTTCTATGACCGAGCCTGTTCTGTATCCATCTTACCACCTCATCTCTGATCCCATGTGACTTCACCTTTTGTACCAGTCTGCCATGAAGCACCTTGTCAAAGGCCATCCACCCCCATCCCCTCATCAATCATCTTTGTCACCTCCTCAAAAAACTCAATCAAGTTAGTGAGGCACGACTTCCCCTTCACAAAACCATGCTGTCTATCGCTAATGAGTCATTTGTTTACAAATGGGTATAAATCTATCCCTGCTAATCCCCTCCAACGTTAGCTACTACTGACGTGAGGCTCACCGGCCGATAGTTTCCAGGATTATCCCTGCTACCTTTCTTAAAAAGCGCTACCACATTAGCTATTCGCCAGTCCTCTGGGATCTCACCTGTAGCCAATGAGGATACAAAGATGTGAGTCAAGGCCCCAGCAATTTTCACCCTTGCTCCCCTCAGTATTCTGGGGTAAATCCCATCTGACCCAGGAGACATAGCGACCTTAATATCTTTTGAAAGACTCAATATCTCCTCCTTTTCGACGTCACATGACCCAGACTGTCCACACACCCTACCCAAGAATCATCTTCCACAAACTCCTATTTTTTGGTGAACACTGATGCAAAATATTCATTTAGTACTTGCCCATTTCCTCTGGCTCAACACATAGATTCCCCCCACTGTCCTTAAGTGGTCCAATCCTTTTCCTGGCCACCCCCTTGCTTTTTTACTTGTGAATAAAAAGCTTTGGGATTCACCTTAATCCTACCTGCCAAGGAGGTTTCATGACCCCCTCCTCGCCCTCCTAATTTCCCGCTTAAGTATCTTCCTACTTTCTTTATACTCCTCAATGGTTTCGACTGTTCCCACCATTCTAGACCGTACAAAAGCCTCCTTTTTCTTTTTGACGAGGTTCACAATATCCCTCGTTATCATCTGTGAATTTACTTTCATACCTCCCACATTCTGGGTCAAAGTTAATTGGATTAGGCCAGTTTTCAGAGGCTAGATTCACAGTATAAAAGTGATCCCCTACAGTGCAGACTTTGTTTGCACTGAGTGCTGAATTTGGTGCATTTTGAGTGCTATAGTAAGAGTTTGGTGACCGAGGGAGTTAGGTGAGGAGGGAGTAAGGTGCTCCTTTCATTTTGTTTCCGACATTTCCGCAAAGAGTGAGAAGAGAGGCAGGAGTTTACAGACAGTGTAGCTGACTGGAAGCAGAATCGGAGGGCGGAGATCTAGTTAGTCCACAGGGCAGCTATATTCTGTCAGGTAAGAGGGGATGGTGGCTAGGCCAGTTGCATGCTCCTCCTGTAGGATGTGGGTGGTGAGGGACACCACCGGTGTCCCCGCTGACTATACCTGCGGGAAGTGCACCCAACTTCAGCTCCTCAAAGACCGTGTGAGGGAACTGGAGCTGAAGATGGATGAACTTCGGATCATCCGGGAGGCAGAGGGGGTGATTGAGAAGAGTTACAGGGAGGTAACCACACCCAAGGTACAGGACAAGAATAGCTGGGTTACAGTCAGGGGGAAAGGAACAAACAGGCAGTCAGTGCAGGGATCCCTCGTGGCCGTTCCCCTTCAAAACAAGTATACCGTTTTGGATGCTGTTGGGGGGGATGACCTCCCGGGGGAAGGCCCGAGCAGCCAGGTCTCTGGCACTGAGTCTGGCTCTGGGGCTCAGAAGGGAAGGGGGGAGAATAGAAAAGCAATAGTTGTAGGAGATTCAATGGTTAGGGGAATAGATAGGAGATTCTGTGGTCGCGAGCGAGACTCCCGGAAGGTATGTTGCCTCCCGGGTGCCAGGGTCAGGGATGTCTCGGATCGTGTCTTCAGGATCCTTAAGGGGGAGGGGGAGCAGCCAGAAGTCGTGGTGCACATTGGTACCAACGACGTAGGTAGGAAAAGGGGTGTGGAGGTAATAAACAAGTTTAGGGAGTTAGGCTGGAAGTTAAAAGCCAGGACAGACAGAGTTGTCATCTCTGGTTTGTTGCCGGTGCCACGTGATAGCGAGGCTAGGAATAGGGAGAGAGTGCAGTTGAACACGTGGCTGCAGGAATGGTGTAGGAGGGAGGGCTTCAGGTATTTGGATAACTGGAGTGCATTCTGGGGAAGGTGGGACCTGTACAAGCAGGACGGGTTGTATCTGAACCAGAGGGGCACCAATATCCTGGGAGGGAGGTTTTCTGGTACTCTTCGGGAGGGTTTAAACTAATTTGGCAGGGGAATGGGAACCGGATTTGTTGTCCAGCAACTAAGGTAGCCGATATTCAGGACGCCAAAGCGTGTAATGAGGCAGTGGGGAAGGGAACACTGACAAAGGAGAGTACTTGCAGGCACGGAGATGGGTTGAAGTGTATAGACTTCAACGCAAGAAGCACCAGGAATAAGGTGGGTGAACTTAAGGCATGGATCTGTACTTGGGACTACGATGTGGTGGCCATCACGGAAACTTGGATAGAAGAGGGGCAGAAATGGTTGTTGGAGGTCCCTGGTTATAGATGTTTCAATAAGATTAGGGAGGGTGGTAAAAGAGGTGGGGGGGTGGCATTGTTAATTAGAGATAGTATAACAGCTGCAGACAGGCAGTTCGAGGAGTATCACCCGACTGAGGTGGTATGGGTTGAAGTCAGAAATAGGAAAGGAGCAGTCACCTTGTTAGGAGTTTTCCATAGGCCCCCCAATAGTAGCAGAGATGTGGAGGAACAGATTGGGAAACAGATTTTGGAAAGGTGCAAAAGTCACAGGGTAGTAGTCATGGGTGACTTTAACTTCCCAAATATTGAGTGGAAACTCATTAGATCAAATAGTTTGGATGGGGTGGTGTTTGTGCAGTGTGTCCAGGAAGCTTTTCTAACACAGTATGTAGATTGTCCGACCAGAGGAGGGGCAATATTGGATTTAGTTGGTAATGAAACCAATTTACTTGGTAATGAAACAGGGCAAGTGATAGATTTGTTAGTG
Source organism: Scyliorhinus torazame (assembly GCF_047496885.1). Taxonomy (NCBI): domain Eukaryota; kingdom Metazoa; phylum Chordata; class Chondrichthyes; order Carcharhiniformes; family Scyliorhinidae; genus Scyliorhinus; species Scyliorhinus torazame. Next base: position 411,705,822 of record NC_092707.1, on the reverse strand, counting down.
GGGGAGCATTTTGGAGATAGTGACCACAATTCTGTGACTTTCACTTTAGTAATGGAGAGGGATAGGTGCGTGCAACAGGGCAAGGTTTACAATTGGGGGAAGGGTAAATACGATGTTGTCAGACAAGAATTGAAGTGCATAAGTTGGGAACATAGGCTGTCAGGGAAGGACACAAGTGAAATGTGGAACTTGTTCAAGGAACAGGTACTACGTGTCCTTGATATGTATGTCCCTGTCAGGCAGGGAAGAGATGGTCGAGTGAGGGAACCATGGTTGACAAGAGAGGTTGAATGTCTTGTTAAGAGGAAAAAGGAGACTTATGTAAGGCTGAGGAAACAAGGTTCAGACAGGGCATTGGAGGGATACAAGATGGCCAGGAGGGAACTGAAGAAAGGGATTAGGAGAGCTAAGAGAGGGCATGAACAATCTTTGGCGGGTAGGATCAAGAAAAACGGCAAGGCCTTTTACACATATGTGAGAAATATGAGAATGTGAGAATGACTAGAGCGAGGGTAGGTCCGATCAAGGACAGTAGCGGGAGATTGTGTATTGAGTCTGAAGAGATAGGAGAGGTCTTGAACGAGTACTTTTCTTCTGTATTTACAAATGAGAGGGGCGATATTGTTGGAGAGGACAGTGTGAAACAGACTGGTAAGCTCAAGGAAATACTTGTTAGGAAGGAAGATGTGTTGGGCATTTTGAAAAACTTGAGGATAGACAAGTCCCCCGGGCCTGACGGGATATATCCAAGGATTCTATGGGAAGCAAGAGATGAAATTGCAGAGCCGTTGGCAATGATCATTTTGTCCTCACTGTCAACGGGGGTGGTACCAGGGGATTGGAGAGTGGCGAATGTCGTGCCCCTGTTCAAAAAAGGGACTAGGGATAACCCAGGGAATTACAGGCCAGTTAGTCTTACGTCGGTGGTAGGCAAAGTAATGGAAAGGGTACTGAAGGATAGGATTTCTGAGCATCTGGAAAGACACTGCTTGATTCGGGATAGTCAGCACGGATTTGTGAGGGGTAGGTCTTGCCTTACAAATCTTATTGAATTCTTTGAGGAGGTGACCAAGCATGTGGATGAAGGTAAAGCAGTGGATGTAGTGTACATGGATTTTAGGAAGGCATTTGATAAGGTTCCCCATGGTAGGCTTCTGCAGAAGGTAAGGAGGCATGGGATAGTGGGAAATTTGGCCAGTTGGATAACAAACTGGCTAACCGATAGAAGTCAGAGAGTGGTGGTGGATGGCAAATATACAGCCTTGATCCCAGTTAACAGTGGCGTACCGCAGGGATCAGTTCTGGGTCCTCTGCTGTTTGCGATTTTCATTAATGACTTGGATGAGGGAGTTGAAGGGTGGGTCAGTAAATTTGCAGATGATACGAAGATTGGTGGAGTTGTGGATAGTGAGGAGGGCTGTTGTCGGCTGCAAAGAGACATAGATAGGATGCAGAGCAGGGCTGCGAATTTGCAGATGGAGTTTCACCCTGAAAAGTGTGAGGTTGTCCATTTTGGAAGGACAAATATGAATGTGGAATACAGGGTTAACGGTAGAGTTCTTGGCAATGTGGAGGAGCAGAGAGATCTTGGGGTCTATGTTCATTCATCTTTGAAAGTTGCCACTCAAGTGGATAGAGCTGTGAAGAAGGCCTATGGTGTGCTCGCGTTCATTAACAGAGGGATTGAATTTAAGAGCCGTGAGGTGATGATGCAGCTGTACAAAACTTTGGTAAGGCCACATTTGAAGTACTGTGTACAGTTCTGGTCACCTCATTTTAGGAAGGATGTGGAAGCTTTGGAAAAGGTGCAAAGAAGATTTACCAGGATGTTGCCTGGAATGGAGAGTAGGTCTTATGAGGAAAGGTTGAGGGTGCTAGGCCTTTTCTCATTAGAACGGAGAAGGATGAGGGGCGACTTGATAGAGGTTTATAAGATGATCAGGGGAATAGATAGAGTAGACAGTCAGAGACTTTTTCCCCGGGTGGAACAAACCATTACAAGGGGACATAAATTTAAGGTGAAATGTGGAAGATATAGGAGGGGTATCAGAGGTAGGTTCTTTACCCAGAGAGTAGTGGGGGCATGGAATGCACTGCCTGTGGAAGTAGTTGAGTCGGAAACATTAGGGACCTTCAAGCAGCTATTGGATAGGTACATGGATTACGGGAAATGATATAGTGTAGATTTATTTGTTCTTAAGGGCAGCACGGTAGCATTGTGGATAGCACAATTGCTTCACAGCTCCAGGGTCCCATGTTCGATTCCGGCTTGTGTCACTGTCTGTGCGGAGTTTGCACGTCCTCCCCGTGTCTGCGTGGTTTTCCTCCGGGTGCTCCGGTTTCCTCCCACAGTCCAAAGATGTGCAGGGTAGGTGGATTGGCCATGATAAATTGCCCTTAGTGTCCAAAATTGCCATTGGTGTTGGGTGGAGGTGTTAAGTTTGGGTAGGGTGCTCTTTCCAAGAGTCGGCGCAGACTCAGGGGGCCGAATGGCCTCCTTCTGCACTGTAAATTCAATGATAATCTATGATTAATCTAGGTCAAAGGTTCGGCACAACATCGTGGGCCGAAGAGCCTGTTCTGTGCTGTATTTTCTATGTTCTATGTATTCACATCCAGATCATTGATGTACACGACAGACAACAAGGGACCCAGCACCGATCCCTGTGGAACATCACTGGACACAGATTTCCAGTCACAAAAACAACCTTCAATCATCACCCTCTGCCTCCTACCACTGAGCCAGGTTTGGATCCAGTTCGACAAATTGCCCTGGATCCCATGGGCTCTTACCTTCTTCATCAGCCTCCCGTGTGGCACTTTGTCAAAAGCCTTACTAAAGTCCATGTAGACTACATCAACTGCATCATCTACACACCTAGTCACTTCCTCAAATAATTCAATTACATTTGGGAGACCTGGGCTGGAGTCTCCGTTTCTGAGACTAAGTGTTGACGCCGACACAGAATTAGTGAAATTTCACGACAGCAAAACTGCCGCCGAACCCGGGTCGATTCAGTGACTGTGGAGGGGCAGCACCGACACCACGTGGAACACAATCAATTCCAATGGGAAATGGTGCGGGATTGGCCGGGTCCGTGATTGACACTCAGGAGGCTGACAAGCTGCAGCTGCACAGACACATTACACTCCCCACACACACTCATCCCAGCCGCACACACACATTACACTCCCAACACACACTCATCCCAGCCGCACACACACATTACACTCCCCACACACACTCATCCCAGCCACACACACACATTACACTCCCCACACACACTCATCCCAGCTGCACACACACATTACACTCCCCACACACACTCATCCCAGCCACACACACACATTACACTCCCAACACACACTCATCCCAGCCGCACACACACATTACACTCCCCACACACACTCATCCCAGCCGCACACACACATTACACTCCCCACACACACTCATCCCAGCCGCACACACACATTACACTCCCCACACACACTCATCCCAGCCGCACACACACATTACACTCCCCACACACACTCATCCCAGCCACACACACACATTACACTCCCCACACACACTCATCCCAGCCGCACACACACATTACACTCCCCCCACACACTCATCCCAGCCGCACACACACATTACACTCCCCACACACACTCATCCCTGCCGCACACACACATTACACTCCCCACACACACTCATCCCAGCCGCACACACACATTACACTCCCCACACACACTCATCCCAGCCGCACACACAGTACACTCCCCACACACACTCATCCCAGCTGCACACACACATTACACTCTCCACACACACTCATCCCAGCTGCACACACACATTAAACTCTCCACACACACTCATCCCAGCTGCACACACACATTACACTCCCCCCACACACTCATCCCAGCCGCACACACACATTACACTCCCCACACACACTCATCCCTGCCGCACACACACATTACACTCCCCACACACACTCATCCCAGCCGCACACACACATTACACTCCCCACACACACTCATCCCAGCCGCACACACAGTACACTCCCCACACACACTCATCCCAGCTGCACACACACATTACACTCTCCACACACACTCATCCCAGCCACACACACACATTACACTCCCAACACACACTCATCCCAGCCGCACACACACATTACACTCCCCACACACACTCATCCCAGCCGCACACACACATTACACTCCCCACACACACTCATCCCAGCCGCACACACACATTACACTCCCCACACACACTCATCCCAGCCGCACACACACATTACACTCCCCACACACACTCATCCCAGCCACACACACACATTACACTCCCCACACACACTCATCCCAGCCGCACACACACATTACACTCCCCCCACACACTCATCCCAGCCGCACACACACATTACACTCCCCACACACACTCATCCCTGCCGCACACACACATTACACTCCCCACACACACTCATCCCAGCCGCACACACACATTACACTCCCCACACACACTCATCCCAGCCGCACACACAGTACACTCCCCACACACACTCATCCCAGCTGCACACACTCATTACACTCTCCACACACACTCATCCCAGCTGCACACACACATTACACTCTCCACACACACTCATCCCAGCTGCACACACACATTAAACTCTCCACACACACTCATCCCAGCTGCACACACACATTACACTCTCCACACACACTCATCCCAGCCGCACACACACATTACACTCCCCACACACACTCATCCCAGCCACACACACACATTACACTCCTCACACACACTCATCCCAGCCGCACACACACATTACACTCCCCACATACACTCATCCCAGCTGCACAGACACATTACACTCCCCACACACACTCATCCCAGCCGCACACACACATTACACTCCCCACACACACTCACCCCAGCCGCACACACACATTACACTCCGCACACACACTCATCCCAGCCGCACACACACATTACACTCCCCACACACACACATCCCAGCCGCACACACACATTACACTCCCCACACACACTCACCCCAGCCGCACACACACATTACACTCCCGACACACACTCACCCCAGCCGCACACACACATTACACTCCCGACACACACTCATACCAGCCGCACACACACATTACACTCCCCACACACACTCACCCCAGCCGCACACACACATTACACTCCCCACACACACTCATCCCAGCCGCACACACACATTACACTCCCCACACACACTCATCCCAGCCGCACATACACATTACACTCCCCACACACACTCATCCCAGCCGCACACACACATTACACTCCCCACACACACTCATCCCAGCCGCACACACACATTACACTCCCCACACACACTCACCCCAGCCGCACACACACATTACACTCCCCACACACACTCATCCCAGCCGCACACACACATTACACTCCCCACACACACTCATCCCAGCTGCACAGACACATTACACTCCCCACACACACTCATCCCAGCCGCACACACACATTACACTCCCCACACACACTCACCCCAGCCGCACACACACATTACACTCCCCACACACACTCATCCCAGCCGCACACACACATTACACTCCCCACACACACTCATCCCAGCCGCACATACACATTACACTCCCCACACACACTCATCCCAGCCGCACACACACATTACACTCCCCACACACACTCACCCCAGCCGCACACACACATTACACTCCCCACATACACTCATCCCAGCCGCACACACACATTACACTCCCCACACACACTCATCCCAGCCGCACACACACATTGCACTCCCCACACACACTCATCCCAGACAACAAGATGGCACTGATTGTGCTGGAGTGCGCCCACACAGCTGATGGGTTGGCTGGGGCCAGAGGGCACCTAGGCAGTTCTCTGGGGGAGGGACCTCTACATCCCCTGGCCCTAAGTTCACAGTGGGCTGTTAGCTGCATGGCTGCCTTGCCACCTGCGGCAATGGTGTTCCGTGCCCGTCCACCCCACCCCACAGCCCACCTCCTGACCACCCCCCGCTCCTCCCCCCGGCCCTGGCAGAAGCTCCCAGTGTAGAAGTATAAAAAGATGGCCATGATAAACCGCGAGGCTTGCTGGGACATTATATTTGGTCAGTTTAGGATTCGAGCTTCCTTCAGCAGCTAACACTGATCAAGCTGTCAACCTTTCTAACCACATGTTGCAAACGTTTCTGTAGAAACGTAGACCACCCGTTTCCTTGTTGAAATATAAATACAACAAGGGTGAGATGTCCAACACCAGGCATGAAAATAGCAAAGGGGACAAGGGGAGGTCATTCCTTATAAGAGAATACGACCTGAAAGATGAATGCTGATTGGATGACACTGTTAAAGTGATTAATCAGATAAGAATAACAATGCTGAAAAAGGTGTCGACAAATCGAGAGATCCGTGTGACG